>NW_018405184.1:184918-230434 GCF_002113885.1 Mizuhopecten yessoensis
GTATGGGTGGTGCTCTACTATTTCTAATGTCTGTCCCTTCATCTGGTAGTTGTACTGTTGTGTTGTATTCTTGTTGGTGGCTTGCATAATGGCACATTTATTCACGTTAAACTCCATCTGCCAGGTGTCTGCCCATTGACACAGTGTGTTTAGGTCGCGTTGTAGTTTCTCGTGGTCTTCTGGTGTGTTGATGGGTGTGTATAGTACGCAATCGTCTGCAAATAGTCTGATGGTTGATTCGATTTGGTCTGCAATGTCGTTGATGAATATTAAAAATAGTGTAGGT
Source organism: Mizuhopecten yessoensis (assembly GCF_002113885.1). Classification (NCBI taxonomy): domain Eukaryota; kingdom Metazoa; phylum Mollusca; class Bivalvia; order Pectinida; family Pectinidae; genus Mizuhopecten; species Mizuhopecten yessoensis. The sequence continues at coordinate 185,205 of NW_018405184.1, forward strand.
CCGAGGACTGTTCCCTGTGGTACTCCTGATGTTACTGGTGATGATTGCGATACTTTCCCTTCTACTAGCACTTGTTGTTTCCTATCTGTCAAAAAGTTGTCAATCCATTTCTGTGTGGTCCCCTGTATCCCGTAGTGGTGTAGTTTTGATGAGAGTCGTTGGTGTGCGACTTTGTCGAATGCCTTGGCGAAGTCTAGAATTGCAATGTCTACTTGTGTCTTGTTGTTGTTGATGTGCTTAGTGATGTCGTCTGTAGTGTATTATTGTCTCATGGTGACTGTTTTTCTCAGTTTAATGTTGTGATACTAAATTTTACATGTTTCTGTCTTGATAAAGGGGCAGATCGCCCTGAAAATTTGACAAATTTCTTTGTCCATATATCTATATTTAGTAATACGAATCAAACCAACATTTGTTAGGATCCAGTACTAATATTGGATCATACAGTCGTTATTACTTATGAGACCTATACATATATATATATACAAATATATAAGTCTCTGTTTGAAAGCATAGTAAATTTCACGGCCCAATTAAAACAGTCATATGGACCCATTAAAGCTCTGTGTAGTCTTCCTGTGGTGCCGATGGGACGGGTGTTGTCGCGATGGTGATCGTGTCGGGCGGCGACTTTACCACGGAATATCATATTCGATTGTTATATAAGTCCGTGACGTTAGAGCTAGATCTAGAGGAAATTGAAAAGATGTTCACATCCAACATAGATATGAAAATTGCTTCTAGTGTACATATGTGGTAGAAACATGATTATAGATAGTGTGCATATTTTAATGTGTGCTCCCACAAAATATACCAATTGCGTAGTTACTTCCCTTGTCACTGCTCTTCAAACTCTAAGTTAGAATACTCAGATCCAAATTTAGCGCGGTATTTTACAGGAGAAAACAGGTGATCAGAAAGAAACATCAAAATGCCAGGCTTGCTGGAGACTTGTAGGAATTGTTTTGGTACCGACGACTTATACAAGGTCATCGGTGTACAAAAGACGGCAGCTGCAGCCGAAGGTAAGTAATACAGACCGCCATAAAACTAAATACACTTGAATGGGACTACCACACGGTATATATAATATTGTTGACGGCTATGAATGGCTATTTTGAAGTATATGTTACACCACAATAAGTATAATCACTCCTAAAGTATCTCAACATTGCTTTGAAACATTGTCAAAAGGACCATGTGACACACTGAGTGTTGAAAGGTACTGGCTAGTACAAGAGTTTTATGTGGAGGGCAAGCTGGCAGAGGATGTTGTGCCAGAAAATGTAATTGAGTTCACTCCATTCGGGAAGAATAAGTAGTTTTATATTAATTACCTGTTGCTCAGCGCTGGTATAGCCAGTTACGTGGAGAATCTAACACATGTATTAAAAGAAGACCAAACATGAGGTATATTCTAACTGACACATAGGGCTGTCACAATATATGGTTCAGTTTGATATCATTCTGACAACAATTTCTTTTAAAATTGAAAACCTTTTTCCAGATACATATCACAATACATTCCATCTGTATTGCAATATATCGTGATATGTATACACTCCTGTCATATTGTGACACCAATCCTGGAAACTCCATGGGATTATATATATGTTCACTTTTGTTTTCTGCACGTCTGGAATATGTCATAGCGAATTTAAAGGCACACGGCTAGCTATTTGATTTGTCTCAGGTAAAACAAATTGACCAATTGCTAGGGCTGTCCTTTGAAGATGAAAGATGACAACACCAACTTCAATGCCTGTAAATTTCGTTGACCGCGAGATTGTTAGCATGTACATCAAAGGATCCAGTCTCATCCACAAGGTGGCACACACTGAGCCTTCAATTTTGCTATGACATATTCCAGGGGAAAGGAGAATGTAAGTGAGTAAGTAAACCCTTGATATCTAGAAAGAGTGACACCCTACTCGGGCACTTATTTTTTCATGTTTAAATGTGGGGGGGGGGGCAAAGATATTGAAAAAGACACCACTTATTTTGAGCAATCTCATTCAAACCGTACAATCTGATTAAAAATGTTTATGAAAGAAACTAAAACTTCCTAATGGTTACAATGTTTACACTTTTAAATTTGTTCCTGAACTTTTTATTTTCACTGTGAATATGTTTCTGTTCATATCAAATGTTGCTTTATACCATAGTTTCTTCTGACAAATGAATCATGATATTAAAAGAAAGGTACTTCATTTAGCTATTTCCCATGGTGATAACAGATATGATATTTGTAGACATGGTGATATATTTAATTTTCCGTTACAGTGAAGCGTGGATACCATCGTCTGTCTCTAAAGACCCACCCTGATCGTGTGGAAGAAGAAAATAAGGAAGAAGCTACACACAAATTTCAGACTGTCGGCAAAGTATACAGTATTCTATCAGACAAGGACAAGAGGGCAGTTTATGATGAAACAGGTAAAATTATGCAACATCGTTTAATATTAATTTATGGCATTGGAGTTTGGGGAAATTGACCCTGGGATGAAATTCAGGAAAAAAACATTAACATCAGAACCTTCGTGGGAAATTTGGATGATCATTCTAACATTTGATTACATGGAAATTGGATTGTTTAACTTTTAAATTGAGCCTATCTGACAGAAAAAGTGAATTTTTATTATGGTGAACTAAAATTATGATGATGGAAAGTAGCCTATCTTGTCCAACACTGCTATACAGCACATGATCATAGGCTAAATATAATGCAGACTACATTTTAGTCGTTTTAGACTAGAGTTGTAAGTGAGTTATCATTCTGGGGGAGATCCTTACACCCCAGGGACCACTTGTATGAAACATCCCAACTCTTGAGACTACCTTAAGTCTGAGATTTCCCATAGACAAATACATTGCTTGAGATTTTCCTCAACTTTGGGGTGTTTTATACAAGTGGTCCGTGTGGAGTGTAAGGAATGACAACTCTGGACAGAGATTAATGTATAGCTTACACTATATGTGTATGTATGTGTGCTACAATGATACACAAGTGATAATTATCTACCTTTCTGTGTATATTTGTGCTACAGGCGAGGTGGATGACGAAGATGACATACAGGAAGACAGAGACTGGGTAGACTATTGGAGACTATTGTTTCCAAAAATGGCAGAAGAGGACATCAAGAACTTTGAGTCTAAGTACAAAGGTAAATTAAAAACACATGATTTATTACATCAAATGTAATAAATGCTCATATCATTTGTTCTTTTTTTACGGTGATAATTAATATGTTAAATTACCCATAGGGATAGAAGTACAAAAAGTAATTTCCAATTTTTACATTGTACATTGCTTTAGATAATTTATTGAAAAATATTTATAATTGAAGAATTATTTTCAAAGTGTAGAAGTATTCATGATACTGTATTTCACTTATTAGAGGAGGTTATTATATGTCCGTTTGACATACGTCTAGTCTTACTTACCATTACTAAATTTTGCATTTTTTTTGCGTGGGAGTAACATTAGGGATATGGAGTGTCGTGTTTTGAGATAGAGACTTGTGCCCTCACTTTGCACAGAGTTATGGCCGTGTGCCCTCACTATGCACAGAGTTATGGCCGAGATTGTTAAACTATCGCGCCAACCAATTGAGCTACTGGTCAACAGACGTGTTGTGGCTCAATTGTGCTACAGTTTTTATATCTAAATTGAAGTACAATGTACTAGGTAAAGGGAGGTACATATAACTGTATTTATGAAATGAAATCACAGTTTAAAGTACATTAATTTTACGTTTGAAAGGAATGAATTCCAAAGAACAAACAGCTATTACTGAGTATGTGTACCAACTAGTAAAATCTTTTTATTTGTTATATAAATATGATACAACTTTGTACTCCTGAACAAGTGAAAGAGGTCTTTTTAAAATGTTATCATATTTTCTCTCACTAAACGTTGTGTTTTAGGATCAGAGGAGGAGCGAGCTGACCTGAAGGAGGTTTACACCACATTTGAGGGGGACATGGACCAAATCATGGAACATATTATGTGCTCTAGTGTAGATGATGAACCTCGATTAAGAACAATCATCAAAGACTTAATAAAGAAAAAGGAAGTTCCTGACTTTGAAGCATTTAGTAAAGAAAACAAGAAGAAAAGTGCATCACGGAAGCGAAAGGTACATAACCACTATCTACAGAATAGTTGTTTTAGATGTTATGAGGTTTGGATATAATATTTCTATTGTGATGGAATACTTACAAATATAGCTGAGCAAATATCTCATCTGTGCATTACCTGTACTGCATGTTGAAGAGTGATCATTTTAAATTTAAATTTTGCGGCACCAATGTAATTAGCAGAGTTTGATTGTATTCTTTCTCATTTTAGCTGCTTTTTCTTACCCTGCCATTGTTTTTTATGATATTGAAAATCATTATACTTTATGACTGAATTGTCAAAGGTAAGTTGACAGTGTGATAATAATTCAAACACATTATACAATGTACCTCCTCTTTTCAGTTTTGTAGTATTTAGATAAACGTCATTTAAGGATCCCCATACCACTGGTGGCAGAAAAGGAAATGAAGTATTGGATATTGTTTTTTTCAGGATGACTTCAGCTTTAATAAATCATTTCTTTAAAGAAAACCATACATTGTGGAATTTTTATGAGAAGTATAAAGATGATATTTAGAAACAAAAATAATCAAAAGCAGTGTTCTTAATGCAAAAAATGTTAGACAGTCACCAGGATTAAAAAACCTGGACTTTAGATGGTTATATTATTGCTCTAACCAATTGTGGTACAGTAATATCCAGATGGAAGTTCTATAGTTAAAGGGAGATAACTGTATTTGTATGACAGGGATCCTTAACATCAGATATTTAATTGTTTGTAATGTATATTGATTTTGTTGGGACTTGTGTTATGACATGTCATGTGGTTTGTTTCAGGCCCAGGCAGAAGAGAAGGAGGCAGAAGAAGCCAAGAAAAGCCTCGGCATAGGGGCAGACGACTCCCTGCAGGCCCTCATTCTTAGTAAGCAAAAGGGGCGTGCAGCTCAGGCTGATGACTTTTTCGCAAACCTGGAAGCCAAGTATGCTCAACCAAAGAAAGGAAAGGGAAAGAAAAAGTGACTTTTGAGAAAATCGTTCTGTAGCTTTTAGAAAGTGTCCATATACAAAGTTGACCGATTCGTTGGATTGCTTTAGACTGTACTCTGTGAAGAATACCACACAAACCTGAAGTACATTTGTAATCCAGTTTTGCATGATGACATTTTAAGTGCGTTTACATTTCATGCTGATCCAAGATGGCTGGCCTGGCCTCCAATTGGCTGGAACAATTCCGATTTTTGCTCGAGAACAATTGAAGCAGTTCACTTCAGGCTTGATACATTTGATCCTAGTGAGGTCCTGACAAAGTTTTGTAACTTTCTAAGCCAATCTGATGGGATCCTTGGATTCTGGTTGGCTGCAACATCTTCATCTGAAGAATGTATGCGTATTTTAAGTTCATAAAGTTATTTCTCAGAAAGGTGATTTGTGAGAAATGCGAGTCTAATGTACTTGATGTGCAAAATTTGTGGTACTGGCATTTAGACTTTTAGACCAGATTATGATTTTCCATTAAAAAATTAAAAATAGGATTACCCAAAATATATTTCATTTATTTATACTTACAGTTTGTAACAACTTGGATCATAATTAAATTCTTAGATTTTCATCAAAGCAAGAAAAATAGAAACCTTTATTAATCAAAGGCGAAAAGGTATTGTTAAAGAGTTATTTAGACACCATCAACATGGATCATTAATTAAAAGTCACACCCCTTCCCCTAAAGGGACTCGATCTCCATATATAAATGGTTTGTGTACATATTATGCCACAGGAAGGTCTAACATTTGAAAGAAGTGTATGTCTATGTATCTGTGCTACTGGATTATACTGTTTGTTATTTGTATGAATATAAAAACATGTTAAGTTTGATGTATAATCTGATAAATAGACAATAAATCTTCCATGCAATTTTGGTTGATATTATGGGTTTTTTCTGCTTGTATACAAATAATATATATACCTGGAAGTAAAAGAATAATCAAGTTCTTGTGTAAGAATAAGATACAAAATAGAACAAGAACAATGGCACGTCATCTACAGGTCTTTCACCACAGAAGAGGTTCTTCAGATTTTTTTATTTGAAAAAATATATCATGGTTACATTACACAAGAATGGTAAATTGTCATAACAATTATGTCTTTGTTTTTTCATCAGTGCATGCACACAAAAACAAACTGTCAGTATCATGAATTATGAATCTGCTCTCTTTTGATTTGACGGAATTTCTCAACTTCCCATATATCTGTTGTACACCAAGTGATTCTTGTTCTTAGGTACATATACACCGACTATCAAATACATGTGTAAATTTACAGCCGTAATATATCATAACTTGTAAAAACAATGTATGAAATTTTTATCAATTATGGACATTTGTTTAGGTGAATATGTGGTTATATTGACCTGAGAATGTGATATTAACCGTGATGAAGTCAAGGTCACTATCGCTCTCTCAGGTCTGAATAACCATTCATTCACAAACATTAAAGTCTTCAAATTGTTATATTTGATGCTAAGTTAAATGCTTTAATCATTAAAAGATGGAATGTATGAAAATTGTACGCAGGAAAGTACTGCATTTTGCAGAAAGCATTGTAATGTCTCAACTGAGATGACATACAATGAATATGACCTAGCTGCTATTTCTGAAAATAGTAATATCAAGACAATATTACAAATCAGTTATCCCAAACCACCAAGTGATTATGATACAACTAACAAGGGTTTAGGAAAAATACAACGTATGTGTCATCTAGTTATGAAATAATACAACAATGTATGAAATAGGATTATGGAGGGGTGTGTATTCTTAACAATAACTGCTTAGGGCCAGGTGAGCTGAACAAGATGCCCAAAGGGCCTGTATACGTATTGCTCACCAGGAAATTTTAGCAATCGTGGGAAAATATTCTCAATAAAAGTACAGTACTTCTGCAAATATCTCCATATATTGAGTCTCCTTGGCTTATGCATGTTCCAGACTTAATGAAACTAATACTACTCTATCCCAGCATGCTACTGGTCAAATATCATCACCCAGAGTCGCCTGGTATTTTTTGGAGAAATTTTATAGCACTCTGTCCCAGGTACCTACCAGGCAAGTATCATTACTCTGGGCCTCCTGGTTGTTCTGAAGTTATTGACACATATTTATTCCCTGTGCATTTACTTGAGGAAAACTTATAGCACTCTGTCCCAGGTACCTACTGGCCAAATATCATTGCTCTAGGCCTCTTGGTTATTCATAAGAAGTTGTTTAAAGGTGGTGTGGGTTTTTTTTACAATTTTTATCCCTGTGAACTTGAAAGCAGGTCAAGGTAATTTATTTGAGGAAAATTTGATCACTTCATGCCAGCTGGTACCTACTGGCCAAATATCAGTAATCTGGGCCTCCTGGTTCTTCTGAAGAAATTGTTTATTATTATTTTTTACATATTTGACCCCGTGACCTTGAATGTAGGTCAAGGTAATTTATTTGATGAGATTTTTAAGCACTCTGTCCAAGGTACCTACTGGCTATATATCATTAATCTAGGCCTTTTGGTTAAACAGAAGAAGTTGTTTAAAGGTTTTCACAATTTTCGAACCCTGTGACCTTGAAAGTAGGTCATTTATTTGAGGAAACTTTATATTATAGAACTTTGTGTCAGGTACTACTTGCCAAATATCATTGTTGTAGGCCTCTTAGTTATTCAGAAGATGTTGTTTAAAAGTTTTTAACATATTGACCCATGTGACCTTGAAAGTATAGATCAAGGTCACTTATTTGAGGAAAGTATCTGTCCCAGGTATTTAATGACCAAATATCATTGCTGTAGGCCTCCTTGTTTTTCACAATTTTTGAACCTTATGACTTTGAAAGTAGGTCAGGTAATTTATTTGAGGATTTTTATACCACTTTGTGCCAGGTACCTACTGGCCAAATATCATGGCCCTAGGTCCTCCATTTCTTAATAAAAAGTTGAAGGGTGACAGACAACACACCATACCATATTGGTAGCTAGGTGAGCTAAAAAAACCTTTCGATTTTTAATTAGTTTATTTCAAAATTTGTCCTTATAAATATGTACATATACATGTACAAGCATGTTTGTGTTTATCTATTATGTATCTTCAGTGTAATTCCTGTTGTTTGCTAGATTTCTGCAGCCCTTGCATAATTGCTTGGTCAAAATTCAAATTAATTGATACTGTTATCAGTGTACCCGGTGACATTAACATAAATGAAGTATATTGTATCTCCCTTTAGCTAGTGAAAATTGACAGTGATACAAATAATGCTAGCCAATTCAACCAGGTATGTGGCCACCGGGATGGCCTCTTGCAACTGTTATAACTGGTCTCTCATGATCAAGACAAGTTCAAATATATTTTTTCATAAGTGTGGCCATGACTTTCATGATCAGTATTTATAAGTGTAACCTCAAAAGACAAATTGAAGTGTCCTGTTTGGCTTATTATTACATACATAATTAAATGTCATGTTGTCAGTGCAATCTCTTAAGACTTCATCGCTAATCCAGGGTTCTTATCAAATGATCAACAGACATTAAAATACTTTGTCAGAACATTTTACATTTAGCCCATACAAACAAACTTTTACTAACCATACAGTAAAACCTCATTATACTGCCATCAGTCGTTTGGCCACAGAAAGTTGGCATTAGAAAGGAAAGTTTTTCAATATAATAAGGGAAAATTGTAAAGGAATTCTGAAGAAAAAAGGAAACTTGAAATAAGTTGGCGGTACATTGTATAAGGGAGGTAGAAAATGGAATGTGGAGCATTATAATGAGGTTATATTATTGTTAAATATCTTAAATTCCTGAGATGCTAACAATCACATCACAATCATCAATAACATATATGTATACCAAGGTATAAATTACAGAAAACCTGTGCTGGCTTCGACCTCTTTTACAACAGGTGCAGGCTAGGTTTCAACACTGTTTAAAAAAGCAAATTTGTGGAATTCATATCCCTCGCTTGCAGAACATATTGTAGGTTAACATTATTGAGGTTAGATTTAAACATGTGAGTATCGTGCAGTTGAGACATAATGTATAGCTTGAAACTTGAAGAAAACAAAAGCCCTATACCTCATTGATTATCCGTAAACATGCACAAATCACATCGGTTGGCAAACTTAGCATGAGTCGGATGTGCATACGGAATTCAGTTGAAACATCTGAACAATATCTACAGCAATTATCACACGAATACCAAAGAGTGCCCGAGATGGGTGAAAAGACAGAGGAACACAAACACTGTTATCAAGTTTGAAGAAATTGGCTAATATTTGCTAGAATTATTAAGCGGAAACTGCAGATAAAGATGTTTTTCGTTAATCAATACATTGAACCCTGTTTCTAAGTTTGAAGACAATTGGATAATATTTGCGAGAGTTAATGAACAGAAACGGCAGATAATGACGATTTTTGTAATTCAAGGGGCCATTGCTCCGCTAAATGGGGTCAGCTGAAAGTGGTCATCGAACTTGGTCGAGCTCTTAAGGCATTTAACCCTGTGACCAAGTTTGAAAAAAAAGGTTAACATTTGTTGTAGTTATTGCACGGAAACGAAACGCAGCAGATAATGATGATTTTGTTTTCGTTATTCAAGGGGCCATAACTCCACCAAATGGGATCCGCTGAAAGTGGTCATCGAACAATTTATCATTCATTATACTTTGATTTATTATTTCAATAAGTGTGCATGATCTATCAAATTCTATCAATATCCCAATATTAAAATTTTAACACATTTTTATGTGAAGTATATTTTTGTACTGTACCTTTCCTTTGCAAAAGGTCCAATAAAAAGGGCTAAGTAGCTCAAAGTTTTCTTCTATACCATACATAATCTGGAATATTTCCAACAGAAATATGTATGAATTATATCAAGTAATTTAAGTCTGTAAGCATGTATCTTCCCTTGACCATTATTGTATTGAAAAAAACCTTTTTCAGCTATATATATATATATATATATATATGATACCTCCCCTCCACCATATACCAACTGCCCACCTTACCCGTTTTACTAACGGATCCTTATTTATATACACAACTTAATTAAACTCCTTAAGCTTTCATCAATATACTTTAAAGAGTCAAACCATGTGAATACATCTATGTATCCCTTTTGCAGGAATCCTTTACAAAAAAGTAGGTTATTAAAATACCTACATCTATACTGAAAGAGTAGGATTTAAAATGTTTTTTCCCTACTTGTTATTTACCCTATATAACCCTGCCCCCAGGGAGGCAAAACCCATTGTTATATCCCCTATATAATGATCCTTGCTGCTTTACCAAAAGGGCCCACAACCTTTGTTTCATTGCTGCAGTTGCATGATGTGTACAGTACCATCCATACACCCAATCCACACATGCCCACACATGTCCACTTCTACCACGGTAGGTCTGATCACCAAGTGTGTCTTGTCCAGAAGACACGAGGCCATTCTGCTATCTTTTGGTAGGACATACACCTGATTGTTTTTGTAGTCTGGGATATACAGTCTGTCATACTTGTCGCACGACATCTTGCAGAGATGTTTACTTCTGATCTTTTGTCCGCTCCTGAGTTCACCGGTCCAGGTTTGTAAGACCAAACCAGACTCATCTGTTATCATCAAGTTTTCTGCAACAAATCTATCTGTGACATGTACAGTTATGCCCAGGCGCCTGGATGACAAACAAGTAATGTTCAATCCTGAGAACCCACAAGTGAATTTCCTTGAAACTTTACCGGACTGATTCAGCACAACTATTTCTGAAGTATTGTTACTAATAAGCACCTCACCAATTTCATTGATACTGATGTCCTGGATTTCACGTTGATCGATGTGGGCAAACACTGTCACTTGTTTTGTGCACCGTGATAACTTATACACAAATCCATCGGACGGAATACTGGTCATAAGTATGTCTGTTTGTCCAACCATGGCCATTCGATATGGACAGAAGTCCAGTTCTACTTTGTCTGTAACAGTGCCTTTCCTGTCGACTAGTGTCAGACCCTTGTAGTGAAGAATAGATAACCATGCATGGTTGTCATCCACTGGACATATACCCAATATTTGCTTGCTTGGAGCAGTTACAGTAAACTTAGAGAGGCACTGAACATGTTTGCTCTCAATTTCCATCTTCTTGTATTGTTTTTCCTTGTGTACTTGACCTAACATTTTCGCCAACGTTAAGCGGTTGATACTTTCAGGGAAAAACAACGGTGGTTTGGGTAAATCAATCTCCACATCAGTATCATAGAGGGGCAGAGTCCTCCTCAACAACCTTTCTGTTTCAAACATGGATACACTTGACATGTGTGTCACTGCTTTTTCATGCATGAATGTCAGTTCTGCCACTTTTTCCTCCGCTTTTTGACAAGCTGTTTGTTGTACTTCTGATTCATCTTCCTCCAGTGTCGATAACTCATCTAAAACTGCATCTGCGACATAATCTACTTCGGCTTTCAGTCTTGTCCTCCGAGCGTTCACCTGTTCCCGTATTGAGTCTATGTTGTCTTTAAACGCTTTGCTGGTACAATGGCGATTCAACGTCTCATTCTGATAATGTGCGATTTTAGCTGAAATTATTGTCACTTGTGCTTTCAGTTGTTCCTTTTTGCAAGAAAACTCGTCTTCTAAAAGTTTCCAATTGTGTTGTTTATGTGTTTGAGAAAAGCACATCAAACACATCAAAGTGTTACAATCGCAACAGTACATGTCGCATAGTTTACCGGCATGTGTTGTGCACGTCTCTGGTACAGGCTTGTCGCCCAGTTTAGACTCTCCGACGTTGACGCGATCACTTTTCGATTTCTTTCCACGTGCATGGACCTCATTGCACCGGTCACATAAAATCTCCTGAGAGTCGGGATAATACCACTGTACTCCATCATCTCTGTTACACAGAGAGCATCCGTAGGTACCGGGTTCTTGTTTAGGCCGCTTACCTGCCATACTTTGTTGCGCGAAATACAGCAACAGTTACTGTATAGTTTTACTCACAGTGAAATTTCATCGTTGTTTTTACATTATAGATTGCACCATTACATGTTGAGTCAAATTGACTTGCATAACGAGCCTTAGATGGATAAATGGCGTTAAATCAGGCATAAAACGAAAGAAACGAAAGCTGAAGTCAATCAAAACAAATCCACAAACTCCGCTCTTGCATTACTTGTTTTGATTCAGAATTTAGTTTCGTATTTATCTGTCACTGGTGAATCTTGTATGCCGACCCCGAACCCGCACTAGCTGGCAATTACAAAGGCCATTAGACAAAGTATGACATCAATAAGCGCATCATTTATATTTTTTGTTTATTTTTTACCACTAAATTGTGTAGACTTTTATGCGTGAGCCATGTGTATATTTGAAAAGGCTATATGTTTATAGCATTGACACATGAGCCCCTTATCGGGTACATGTTTATTGCATTGACACATGAGCCCCTTATCGGGTATATGTTTATTGCATTGACACATGAGCCCCTTATCGGGTACATGTTTATTGCAGACACATGAGCCCCTTATCGGGTATATGTTTATAGCATTGACACATGAGTCCCTTATCGGGTATATGTTTATAGCATTGACACATGAGCCCCTTATCGGGTACATGTTTATAGCATTGACACATGGGTCCCTTATCGGGTATATGTTTATAGCATTGACACATGAGCCCCTTATCGGGTATATGTTTTAAGCATTGACACATGAGCCCCTTATCGGGTACATGTTTATAGCATTGACACATGAGCCCCTTATCGGGTACATGTTTATAGCATTGACACATGAGCCCCTTATTGGGTACATGTTTATTGCATTGACACATGAGCCCCTTATCGGGTACATGTTTATAGCATTGACACACGAGCCCCTTATTGGGTACATGTTTATTGCATTGACACATGAGCCCCTTATCGGGTATATGTTTATTGCATTGACACATGAGCCCCTTATCGGGTACATGTTTATTGCATTGACACATGAGCCCCTTATCGGGTATGTGTTTTAAGCATTGACACATGAGTCCCTTATCGGGTATATGTTTATAGCATTGACACATGAGCCCCTGATCGGGAACATATTTATAGTATTGACCCATGAGCCCCTTATCTGGTATATGTTTATAGAATTGACACATGAGCATCTTACCGGGTATATGTTTATTGCAGTGACACATGAGCCCCTTATCTAGTACATGTTAATAGCATTGACACATGATCATCTTATCGGGTATATTTTTATAGCATTGACACACGAGCCCCTTATCGGGTACATGTTTATAGCATTGACACATGAGCCCCTTATCTAGTACATGTTAATAGCATTGACACATGAGCATCTTATCGGGTATATGTTTATAGCATTGACACATGAGCCCCTGATCGGGTACATATTTATAGTATTGACACATGAGCCCCTTATCGGGTATATGTTTATAGCATTGACACATGAGCCCCTTATCGGGTATATGTTTATTGCATTAACACATGAGCCTCTGATCGGGTATATGTTTATAGCATTGACACATGAGCCCCTTATCGGGTATATGTTTATAGCATTGACACATGAGCCCCTTATCGGGTACATGTTTATATCATTGACACATGAGCCCCTTGTCGGGTATATGTTTATAGCATTGACACATGAGCCCCTTGTCGGGTATATGTTTATAGCATTTATCGGGTATATGTTTATAGCATTGGCACATGAGCTCTTATCGGGTATATGTTTATAGCATTGACACATGAACACCTTATCGGGTATATGTTTATATCATTGACACATGAGCCCCTTATCGGGTATATGTTTATAGCATTGACACACAACATCTTCATTGGAGTCCTTTGTACCCTGTTTGTCCATTTGGGTAATTGGTGTACTGGTTGCTAACTTACTAGGTCTAAACTCGTACTGCTTCTTTGCTGTTGTACATTCGTTTCCGTGAACCATTGTTACACTGGTTATGTGTTTTGGCAATGGTTTCCTCTCGGAAATACGTATAAAAGAACTTGCAGTAACTATATAACTATGCAATATTGTTTTGCACATATATACATAAAATTATTATTTTGACGACATTAAATTGTATAAAGTAATGACGGCATAAATTCCAGATTATGTCATAATCGTCACAATGAAAATTATAAATACAGAGCCAAAACGGCCGCAGAATTTAGACATAAAAAATTATTTGGAAAGCATGCTTTTCACAACAATCGTAAAATGATTCCTTGATCATGCAATAAAAAACTATCTGAAACACGACTGCCGTTATATTCAGTGAATATAAACTCGTTCAATTTAAAAAATATATATTCTTATAACCTATTGTGATGTCTGTAATGACAATGAAATGGAACAATATACTTCTATGATTATGAATTCGTAACATGAGAGACAAAACGACGCAATTTTAAGAATGATCCAGATCGCAAAAACTATTTACCACGTTATGAAAGGGTCTTAGTTTTCATATTATTTTGTTGAAAATGCTTTACCACAAGCCACTAAAAAAATATATCTAACCCCTTCGCAAATATTTGGAAGCATTACATTCCGGATTAATTGTAACTGCGAGTTTGGTTTGGTGTTTTAGTGTGAATATTGTAGTTCCTGTCGGAAGGTGTGAAAGTTGTTTACATTGCGATTTACGGTACTGTTCCAGTTGTTACAACTGACGGTTCGTAAGCATTTCTTTTGTTTTTATTTTCAATCACTTTCTCCTACAGATAATGGCAATATGCAGTAGGATATATATGTGTTTGGTTGTGAATATGCATAAAAATAAGGCGCCACTGCACGCGTTTGACTCGTTAATCACGATAGCAAACTTATAAAATAATCTATTATCTAATTCCGTGCGTGTATACAGCACAGTGACATCACCTGTTGCTTCTGCAGAGCTTTGCTATTTTTACGTAAAACAATAAGAAATAGTTCAACCACCAACTAAGTTTCTGATACTGTTAAATATCGGTATAAGCAGTGCACGATCTGGGACAACCATGCAAATGGCTTACTTACAAGTGACAGGTAACAGGTGAATGGTAGCTTACTAACAAATGACCGTGAAGGGTACATTATGTCGACTATGTCAAAATATCTTACCATGCTAAATCTCTACCGTTATTGGTGTAGGTCTGTGACTAGCAGTAGCCTATAACCGATGTCACAAATACCAAAAATAACTCCGTTTTGTTTGTCCTTATACAGTTCCAAATATTTTAGGGCCATTTTATGCTATGAATGTGGCAGATTTTAATTGTACATAGCTAGGATTACAATTGCCTTCCCTCGCTCTAGAAGGATTTCCCCTTTAGCTCAGTGGTAGAGCGTCCGATTAGGAAGTCTGTGGCCATGCATTCAATCCCAGATGAAAGCTAACATACTCTCTTTCCTGTCACAAATGGTGCCTAATGTCCTTCTTGTGGTGGCAGGGAGTTTAAACTGGGTTGTTTTGGGGTAAATATATTTAATAAGGGGGGAAGTAATTATATATAATGTGGCAGATTTTAATTGTACATAGGCTAGGATTACAGTTACCTACACGAGCTACTGAAGTTCTTCCTAGAGGGAATTTCCTGACCATAAGGACCACACCACTTACAAAAGAAGTGCATTGATTAGGTTGCCTTACAAGCGTCAGTTGTGGGGAATTTCCCTGTAGCTTAGAGGTAGAGCATCGGGCTGGAGAGCCAAGGGTCACGGGTTCGAGCCCCAATGCATTATCTTTTTCACTATTCATAGTCCTACTACAAGCTGGTGCCATTGAACCCTCGCTCAATGTAGGTCAGTGGTAGAGCATCAGGATGGAGAGCCAAGGGTCGCGGGTTCGAACCCCAGCGACGGCACTATCTTTATCACTTTTCCCCGTCCTACTACACAATTGCAGTTGTATTTGTGTTAATATATAGAAGATATTTAATTGTTTCCCATTGAATACCAATATCTATTTCACGAGTATGACAGAATATTTTTTTTTTTTACAGGAGTGATGAAAATGTCATATATCATCACATGTGAAGATATGTCATTTCATATACAAGGTTTTGACCACACTGAAATTTTCTGATATATTTCACTAGGAAGAAATGAAAAATATGTATCTACAGATGAACTGCTTCAATTTACTGTGAAAAATAAAACCTCTTGATCAATTCCTATGAATAATGATATTTAAGGTTCTATGATGTCGCAGATCCAGATATTTACATGTTTGTGCATACACTGAGTGTGGTGAGCGTTGAAAAGTTTTTTCTTGATCTATAGAATGAACTTGGGATAAAAACACTAAAATAGTTTTGTCTTTATTGATAGGTTGGTTTGTGTAAATATTCTTTGAATGTAAACTATCGCAATACCATATAGGACTCCAGGCTAATCAAAGTGGGGCAATATAAATTGACCTCTGATATTTGAGTGAGACTTTCTTGGAGTGACGTAACAACATATGTGAAATGGGGAAGCAGGGATCTTGGACAGAACTCTATAGTTGCATGCTCTACTGTCTGGTTTTACTGATTTATCTGATCAGTCTCATGATCAAACCAGTCTTGATCCAGCACACAAAATGCCAAAGTGAAGTTAGTCATGTAATGCAAGTGAAATTCCAACAGATTATTGAAAGTCAAAAATATTAATGTTGTTAATGTTATTTCGATAGTTTTATACATTTCATTGTATCATTTTTTCCAGAAAGATCTGTCTGACTTGCATTTATACATGCATAACCTACAGAACCATGGACCTTTGCACAGTAAAACATTCCTTCTCGGAGCTGATAAACGTTATGAACCCCTGGACACAGAGCCACTTTGTTATGTGGCTGGATATAAAAGTTGCTGAGTACAAAGTCTATGGCAAAATGGTGCTGGGTAGGTTGTCAATTATCTGACCACTCAATTTCTTCAGATCAACAGTCACTGATCAAAATTTGAATTCCAGACATGAATTAACATGTTACAATTTGATTTGACAAATAGGAATGTAGAAAAGTACATACCAGTAAATAGTCTGCAATTTTTAACGGTCCTTTTTTTTAAATGGAAAACATAGGATCACTTTAGTGGAAAAAAATAAAATGTATATATAAAATTTTCAGGCTTATCCGCTCCTTTATCAAGACACAAAACATGAACAATTACATATCACAACATGTAACTCTGAAATAAAGAGTTACTATAATTTATCTGAAGAAAAACATTTTATTTTTGAACGAACTTAAGTTTGTGAAACGTTTGCGTATATATATAATTTAATAAACAATATATGTTACTATCACGTCTTTACAGTGATAACAGTATGGGCAGAACAATTTTAGTATTTAAGAGCTGCATCAAATTTAAAAAGAATAACTTATGACTCCTTATAAAACTTCTGTGTTAATGATATGAAAGATAAATTAAATTAATTTCTACCATACCGAGATATTTGAAATCTGTGTTTAACAACAACAACTTTAATATCTTACTCATATTCAAACAATGTAATTTTGTGTTGTTTTGTTTTGCAGACAACAAATCAGTCACAACACCAGAATGGCTGAGAAATAAGAATTTGGGATTTGATACAGAAATGGCTAGTGGTCAAACGTCTAAAGACCAGACATCAGACAGTGTTGAGATTACATCTACAGGTCCAAGGGAACAGCAGCGATATAGCTCCACTCAACAACAAGGGAAAGACAGCCGGATAGCACACAACAAAAACACAAGTAGGGTTGATTCTAGTGCTAACGAGATAGACAGAAGCAGAAGGGAAACAAATGTGGTTGATCTGTCCAATTATTCAGACTCTCAGACACATGTATCACGGACATCATCTTCTGAGGGGTCGTACAACCCCAGGCAAGCTGTTTCGTCCTTGGACAAGACTTCACAAGGACCATTGTCATCTGGACATTCTGCCAGTGGTGTACGATCGTCCGATGAATCTAGAGTTTCTTTAGATCGTCAGCATGTGTCACATTCAGATTTTACAAGAGGTTCTGAGCACAATGTCTCTGGGACAAAAACTCATTCTCTATCCTATACCCCTGATAGAAGCACATCTGATTATATCCAGAAATCTCATACAGACCATCACAGCGGTGCAGGGCACCAGTCTAACAACACATCTACTTTTCTCAATCCATTCCCTAGTTCAAATCTGCATATGTCTGCTGATGTTGCCAGTAACTTTACAAAGCTAGTCACCAATAGGCATTTCGGGACTGAAACCCATTCTAAAACACAGTTTGAACATCCGAATGTTTCGTCTGATGTTGATATGACACCTATTAAGATAGAAATTTTGGATGAAGATTCAGAGGATTCAAGTCCAATGGACAGTCACACTTATAAGAAGTCACTTCCTGATTTTGGTAGGACTTTTGCCACCAGTTCTCGTCGTACTTCGTCCTCCAGTGTTCCCACCAATCAGCAGATCACATCTCCGAACATTTTAGGCTCAGACATTTTGTCTCAGGGTCAAGGTCATCTGCCCAACTTGATGACCTTTGGGGACTATCAAAATGCCCTCAGTCAACCGGTACCTGTCTCCATGTATATGACATCATCACAGTCAGCTGAACCTCAGGTTTCCTTGGCAACCGCAAGCGATGACAACACGGAGGGAAGTATGTACCATGTATATATATTGTATTTATAAATATCTCATATTGGAGTAAAACTTTTGCTTTAAAAGTTAAAACAATACCCTGGATGTACATGTGTGGAGCTAATTAATATGTGTAATAATCTCTTTTGTTCAGCTATGAGTTAGAGAAAATGAAATTGATCAATCAAGAAAGGGGGTTGGGGGCCAGGTGGAGATGAAGTATAGTTTAGCCTTTGATGCAGTGCTAATGTCTTGGGGAAACATTTCTATTATTTTGAATTCATATCTTATAATAAGCACTAATTGTGGGATCATTTAGAGTTATTTTTAACTTTAGGCGGTGAGCATGAGACAGAATCTACAGAAAACACAGAGCAGTCCTGGAAACACAAGAAATGGCAGTACATAGAATCCCTGCGAGGGAGCTCCGACAACCTCAATCCCAAAGTTCAGTCTCGGATCATGCAACGCACGAAAGTCTTTCCGGACCCATTTCCAGTGGAGAGGCTAACGTACGGAAACAAGGCTCGTGATATGATCAGCTCTGGGGTCATCACACGACCGGCCAAGATGCAGTTCCTGGATACGGTGTTCAATGAGATTGTAAAATACACGGGATTGTGAGTAGATTTTTGGATGCACCTACCAGTACTTTATAAAACTGGACTTCAATTATCTGATATTTGTTTTTCCAAATGCTTACATCAGGAACTAAAAAAATAAATTTTTATTGGTTTGTTAGTTTTAGTAATTCTATTTTTTTTATATCAAGTCTTAGGAGGTTTGGAATGCAGTTATTTAAGCATGTCTATTTCAAAATGAACCCCCAGTAGTAGTAAACATTTTTTTAGCTCTGAAATCTAATTGCGACTGGTTCTGATTGTCGTGATTTAAACAAATATAAAGTATTTGTTTGTAGATAATGTGTATAGAGCTTTGACCAAACATCTGTTTCAATTGATTAAAATGATTTGTAATTACCAAAACATGGATTTAAATGAACTACTGAATAACATGTATCTATTTTGATTTTAAAGGTACCCTACCCCTACACAGAAGATGGAAGTGGCTAAAGCCATTGTGAACAGTTTCCCTAAACTCAATGTACGGTCCAAGGACAGTCACATATCTCCTGCAGTAAGTTTCTATATGGGAACATACTATATTTATCTGACAATAAGCCCATGCCTGGTAATTAATAAGCCCACCCATATCTAATGCAGTTCAGTAGAGACGCAATAACAATTGTTCTTTCATTGTCTTGTAAAAAGCCCCCCTATAGTTATGAAATATTGTAAATGAAATTAAAGGCATTGTCTGTTTTTGCGGTAGCGAGACTAACATGTTGCTTTTCCGGCGACAGTATCAACATTAAGTTTGCGTTTAAGTTAATTTCACTGAAACTATAACTGCTAGACCAGCCAAACTTGACTTTTGATATCAATCCAAAGCAGGGCACAGGTGAGACATATCAATCCAAAGCATGGCACAGGTGAGACATATCAATCCGAAGCAGGGCACAGGTGAGACATATCAATCCAAAGCAGGGCACAGGTGAGACATTTCAATCCAAATGGTTTGTTTCAGATACATGTGATTTTTTTTAATGTTTTTTTTTTCTTTTCAGGATTCATGGTTTGTTGTTTTGAACGACAAATTCCGTAATGAGCGTCGCGGTTTAAACAACCAGTCATACCAAAGTCAGCATATGAGACAGAGGGCGTTGTTAACAGTTCGGAGGGCACAAGCCCACATGTACAATATGGCCTCCATGTCAAGGTCATCCGCTGGTGGCTTCTCTGGAGTCATCAAGTCACAACCAGATAAGGAGGAAAATGACGACACATAATCCCAGAACCTTTGGAGGCACAGCTACTGTTAAGATCTGTGATGTTCTCTGCATACTGTACTTCAAGAGAGATTTTCAGATTTCCATTGTGGTCATATCGGTAGTAAAGTACATTTTAATTTTGTTACAAATATGTGTAAATGTATTACCATTAGGCAAGAAAATGGAACAACAGAAAACAAACATTTCTGAAGTTTGTTGAAGGTGTGTGTGTGTGTGTGTGTGTTACGTCAAAAACTCTACAATTTCCTTATGAAATAAAATTAAAAGTACAGCAGATTCCTTTTATTGGTAAATTTTCTGTCAACTATTTTCCCTATATACAAGTGTATTACAATGTACATGTATATGTAATCAAGTTTGTTTTATATCACGTGGTTTGACATGAACTCCTTTTAATTTCATCATGTCCACTGCCATTTTTCCAAAATATCACAAATATAAAGATTTGAACATTAGAAAGATTGTTAAATTTTCTTGTAAGTACATGTTACTTTTTGATTGCATATTCTAACTTTGGAATAAGCTTGGTGTTTTAGGAGGCAATATTAAGTAGAATTTAAAATCTGATTTCTAACATATATGTTCATATACTCGTAATGTTTTACTGAGGGATATTTATTTTTCCAGAAAAAGTGTTTCTGTTACCGTCGCATTTCAGTTTGCGGTATATTATATCACTTTTTCCCCAATGATACCCCCCCCACACAAATGTTCAGAGGAATCTAGATAAAGTCACTAGATGCCATCAATGTACTTGTTTCAGTAAATTGTTATCAGTTGGTGAATGTATCTTTTTCCCCGTCTGTCGTTTTATTGGTAGGCATATAGTGTTACCCTCGTCAGTCCCATTCTGTTTCAGTGTAATCACTATGATGCTTTCATTTCTTAAAAGAACTTTATGAAACTTCATACAAAGCTCAAGAATACCTGGAATGAGTTCGTATTTCAGGGTTCCAAGGTCACTGTCCTACCTATTTATAGAAATATTTAAACCAATTCTGTGAAATCACTAGCAACTCCATTTCTTTGCAGATTTCCATCAAACTTTATATAAAGGTCAAGTATGAGAAGAATACCCTAAATGAGTTTGTGTCAGGGTTCCAAGATCAGGCTCAGCTTTACCATTACTAGTTATAATAACTTGACTGACTTTAAATTTGCACAGCAACTAAGGGTCACTTCTCATTCTTTTTTTTTCTAGTTTTTTTTTATCTGTTTTTTTCTTGACATTATTGCATAACATATTATGTTTTCACTTTCAAAAATGAATCAATTTTAGCTTTAGTTGTTCAGTCACAGTTACACTCAATATGTTCAGAATCTGATAAATAGCCATCGGTAATAAATACAGATTACATTGCTGAAAGAAAAATGTTCAAAGAGGAATCGCTAACTTTCCCAGGGACACTTTTTTTTATAAACGTTTGCCAAGACAATAAAGACTGATTGTACAGTGTATATATATTATTTGTGTACAGTGTACATAATTAAGTGTGTTATTGTTGCATTTTGCTTTCTTACTCGATCACTATGGTATGTTGGTTGGTTGGTTGTATAGCGCTTATCAACAGCTAAGGTCATCTGAGGATGTCAATATAGTATGCCATTACACTATTATATTGATGACAGTGTTATAATGCTAATTGTATTTGTATTTATATGTTATTATATAGATTAATCAATATTTTAAGAAGATTTCTATACAAAGCATAAAAATGAAAATACTGGTATTGGTATAGAAGATTCACAAGTCTTTGGACTCTTTAATTCTGAGACTTAACATTATGTAACATTTCTACAAAAGAGTTGAAAAGATATGTGTAGCAAATAAAACAGAATCTAAAACAAAATTTTGATGGTTTATTTTTGAGACAAATTTCTTCACAGATCATCCATGTCATGACAACTTCTTGCATTCTACAACAATATATTACAGCTACAAATTGGAATAAAACAAAAGACTTAATTTGCTTTTAAACAAAAAGTGATTCTCCATAAATCTGAAAATGAAAACATTTTTTTCTCTCCATTTTTCCTCGTCATGTTTCTACTAAAAGTTGTAAATAACTCTACGAGTACTGCCACCACAGCAACACACAATTAAAATTGACACATCTAGTGATGACCAGATGATGAAAGCAAAGAAATCTGTGAGATGATTAAAAGAAAACAAAAATCATCAATTTTACACGCGCGTCTTGTCTCTTGTCTCACTGCGAAAACGACCAACAAGATCAATAAAGAATACATATCCACACATCTCTTGAGGTTTAACATTGTTTTTCAGGAGATTGACGTGTTAACACAGATCAAAGAGACTAAAACACAGACCTACTAGAAGTAGCAATTTGAAAATATATCTTGGAAAAATATATCATTGCTTTGTTACAATCGTACTCCCAACATTTACAGGGGCTTTGTGACCATTGAATAACTGAAGAGATTCTAGGTAGGTATCGACAGTTACGTTTGAAAATGTTAATATGTGAAATATACAAACATTTAACATCATCAACCTAATATTATATTATCAAAACAATAACAAGACAATTTGTCTTTAGCATTGACACAATATGTGTATTACAGTTTTTACACATACAATATATCACTAAAGAATTTTGTTCTCAAAGCAAAGGCTAGATGAATTAAATACATATCTGATTTCAAATATTATACAATGATATGACAACGATTAATAAATAATTTATCACAGATAACTCCTTTTGAACACTTGTTGACGCTGAATGGACGGAATATGACCAAATGCTTAGCATGGTGAAATCACTTCACCAACAATTACACAATACAACTGTATATGAATGAACATTTTCAGAGCACTAACATCGTTTTAATATTGTAGTCATATGATATGATTATTGGGTTCTTTTAATTCATGTTTACTACAGATTTGCACATTTGCTTTTCACAACACGGTATCAATCCGATACTGTATACATTTGATATTGACCCACAAACCTATCTTCCCTGGAAATACTACCAGCATGTAATAATGATTGCAATATTTTCGCAAGGAGAGCGCAAATAAAAAAGAAATTTAAGTACCACCTTTTGAAGGTGTAATGTTATACTGTATCATGAAACCTGTGGGACACAACATATCAGTTAAATTTTAATGGACAGGACATTAATTGTACATGAAAATTAGTACCATTATCTATTTCTAAACCTAAACACATTCCAAATGACTGATATATCATTATTAGTGAAATTTCCTGCGTTTGTATCTTGGGTAAACTGCATCAGATTCTATAGATATGAAATATGATCTCTTGGTAAATTTTATTAGTTTTTACATGTGTGTTGAAATTGAACGTTAATGAATTACATATTGTATATATGTATGTATTGTATCATTGATATGGATAAAGAGGCAGATATTTGCCTGCGTCCATCTTTTTTCCTATTAAATCCTATTAAATCTCAGAATGATTTTGCAGAAACATTGTATTATGTTTCGTATATATTTGTTCAAGCAGCAGTTGTAATAAAAAAATAAAATGTTTTGAAATTTCAGCACTATACAGTATTACAATAGAGAATTAGGAGATGGTTTGACTATTTCTAAATGATAAAACAATGATGAATTTGGAGGTTAAAGCGGTCTCCATTATACAATGCTCAACAGTTTAAAGCTACAAATTGATGACCTACACTGATGTTCTGAAGTTGTAGCATTTTAAACATGAATTCAAACTGATTTGCAAGAGTTCAGCAGACAAGAGTACAGTCTTCGACTATTGTTTTGAGTAATGTTGTAAAAATTTCATATCTGATGGTGAATTATAATCTTTGGCTCCAGTCTGTCATGTTTTAGTTTGTTCAAAAGCGGTTCAGGTAGCTTGGCAGGAAGTCGCTCTCCAGTGTCTGTTGCTCTCTGTATTGCTTTGCTATTGTGTGTATTTCCGTCTCTCCCGATTCGTGACTTACAAGCTGCATTAAATAAGAAAATGTTCATGTAATTAGTTCAGTAAGTCCATTTCTCTTGTGCAAGAACAATAAATAGTACAGTGAAAATTTACAAAATTAACTTTTGCAATCATGAACATATATATACTGGTACATGTTACTGAATGTTCCCCTCACTTTAAAAGTCTAACAACTTCACAATTATTTACCTAAAATTGATGATTAATACAGAATTGACATGAGTTTGAGACTGCTTCTGTTTCATAAATGCTTGTATGGATATACTTTCATTTAATGTTTGGTATTGTAGGGCTTACCATTTGTGGAAATCGTCCCTGTGTTGAGCTTTTGGTGTCGGAGGTGAATTGAAGGTGCATAACTCTGAAAACAAAATTGACAAGTTACATGTATTTTCATGTCATGATTTTGAAAGTAACTGATGCTATACATAAGGGATACAACAAATGGCAAAAGAAAGAACACTGATATTAGATGTAGATACAGAGGATCAGTGGTAACTGGACCCTCAAGTCGTATCACATTTCTTTTCTTTTTTCTTTCATTAAACCAATTTGGGTTCAATAATCTTTTAAATTGAAAAAGGATATGGGAATAGATTAAAAGTACAGTTTAAATGAATGGTATCAGAGTTAAATTTGTGTTACCGATAAAATCATAATAAAACAATTACAGATTCATACCACTGTCCCCGACACATTACACCTCTGACTGCTTTCTCCCGCAAACCTACCTGTCTTGTGTAGACAGTGTGTCTATCTTGACAGGCATGGCATCGCCCTCTAGGATGTCGAAGGTGTAGAGATGGGCATTGTCATCCAATACATAGAAGACACATGGCCGACTCCGCGACCATCGCACACAACGTAGTGTCTGTGTATTCCAGATCCTAGACGACCAGGACATTACGGGTGTATCTGTGAAGATGTATATAACAGTAATAAGATGTCATGCATAAATAAATAA
This sequence comes from Mizuhopecten yessoensis, assembly GCF_002113885.1. Taxonomy (NCBI): domain Eukaryota; kingdom Metazoa; phylum Mollusca; class Bivalvia; order Pectinida; family Pectinidae; genus Mizuhopecten; species Mizuhopecten yessoensis. The sequence continues at coordinate 210,666 of NW_018405184.1, forward strand.
AAAAAATTGTGCCAAACAGATGTTGATTAACCTATGACTTTGTTACATATAGCTATATTGTAACAGACTGACTGAATTTAAAAACAAGCTTATTGGATATCTGATAAAAATGCAAATTATTTTGGACTTATCATTGCTCCAATTGAGAACAGCTGATGTTACATCACAAAGTTTCTTGATATTCTTAAACCATTCAAAAAGAGTGAAATATTTTAAATTTCCACGACATTTACAGTTGAAGTTCTTTAGGGGATGTTTTTATTAAATTCTAAAAGATGGGTCATTGGAACATACAGAATGTCATGTGTCTAGTTTTCAGAAAACATTGTGATGATAATGACTTGTTGAGAGTTTTTCATACCTTGTTATTATTTTTGCTAAGAAACTGTGTCTTGAATAGCCTGTTTTAAACCATTATAAGTACTTACCTGTTTTCACATTATATAGATGAACAGATCCATCGTTACTGCTTGTCTGTGAACACAAAATTGAACAATCAGTATGATCTGGCTGAAACACGCATCATTATTCTGTTCCTTTACTGTATTACTGAAAGTGGAGAACTACTAAGTATACTAAACGTTGAAGATCAATGGGAATTCGGCCTGCTACTTTAACGTTTAAATTATGAGCTCTTGCCTAAAATTCAAAAATGCCCGTTTCCTTTGTCAAGTAATGAGTGCAAATGACCACTGAAAAACAACTCACTAAGCTACTACGCGCTGAGTCAGTAAAGTCCTGAACAGCTGACAGAAAGTTTTGAGACATTTTGCCAAATAACACTGTAATACTGCAGGCAGTCAGAGGGACGGGTTACATGTTTACCCGTGTCGCCACTTAGTGACTTGGAATTTAATTTACAACAAGAAACGGTTCAAAGTAACTTTTACATGAAAATGTGTTGGTTTATTTAAAGCTTTACAACTTACAAGCAATTTCAACAAATTGATAAAATAATGACAATCGAATCAATTGTATGTTTGGCACCTATGGATAAACTTACCAAGAAACAAGGATGTCCAAAGGGAGAGAAGTCCAGTGTTGTTATATCCATAGGAGCATCTTAAATAGAGGACAAAGATTTCCATTAAACTTTAAACTTCATTGTGGTAAGTTGTACTCGTATACGTGACTTATACATTACAGAAATTCTCAAAATATTCAGTTCAATTATATAGTTCCTGTTTCTGAACTCATTTACTGTCATAGATCATAAACCACAGTTGATATTGACACCTACAGGTTTTTAATCTTGAGAAACAAGGAACCTTTTGACTTAAATACACTGGTTTTCATTTTTGTTTCTGGATGAAGTAATTGCATGGTTCTAAACCTTCATTGTTACAGATCTTTGACCTTTAACCCATCCACCCACAAGACACATTATTGAACTCTTCCAATTCAAACGTTGGAATAGTTCATCAAGAAATTTCAGGGGTGAATGAGTCAATCTTATACTCACCACTGCCTGTTGAGTATGAGGAGGGGAAGGCACGATTACCAAACCTCAGGCCATGTAGTATGTAGCCAGAGTCTGTGCCCACGTAGTAATGGTTGGGATCGGTCGGTGCTAGCTGTACCTCAGTGGCCCGTAGGCTGTCTCCAACCCTCTTGTACCTGTAACAATATAGAGACAAAACTCTCGGCTGATAAGTTTAGGATATACATAAAACCTTGATATAATGTCCCACATTTCATTTGCCACCTCAATTACCGTCAACATATTTCAAGGTACATTTTTCTCTGTTTCGAAAGAATTCCTATAAAACTAGACTGACTTTCACCAAGGAAAATACATTATACATTCGGTCACCATACGACACAAACAACTAAATCAATTTAGTATGTTTCATACAAAGACTGTTCCTACTTTCGTGTGTGATCAATTTGTAATGGTAATCGTGTACATTTTTGATGTAGCAATTGCATGGATGTTGATATTGTCAAGGTGATTATAGCTATAGTTACAATATAACAGACATACCGCTGAACTTAGGTGATTATAGCCATAGTTACAAAATAACAGACATACCGCTGAACTTAGGTGATTATGGCCATAGTTACAATATAACAGACATACCGCTGAACTTTGGTGATTATAGCTATAGTTACAATATAACAGACATACCACTGAACATAGGTGATAATAGCCATAGTTACAATATAACAGACATACCGCTTAACTTAGGTGATTATAGCCATAGTTACAATATACCAGACATACAGCTGAACTTAGGTGATTATAGCCATAGTTACAATATAATAGACATACCGCTGAACTTAGTTGATTATAGCCATAGTTACAATATAACAGACATCCCGCTGAACTTAGGTGATTATAGCCATAGTTACAGTATAACAGACATACCGCTGAACTTAGGTGATTACAGCCATAGTTACAATATAACAGACATACCGCTGGACTTAGGTGATTATAGCCATAGTTACAATATAAAAGACATACCGCTGAACTCAGGTGATTATAGCCATAGTTACAATATAACAGAAATACCGCTGAACTTAGGTGATTATAGCCATAGTGACAATATAACAGACATACCGCTGAACTTAGGTGCTTATAGCCATAGTTACAATATAACAGACATACCCCTGAACTTAGGTGATTATAGCCATAGTTACAATATAATAGACATACCGCTGAACTTAGTTGATTATAGCCATAGTTACAATATAACAGACATACGGCTGAACTTAGGTGATTATAGCCATAGTTACAATATAACAGACATAAGCTGAACATAGGTGATAATAGCCATAGTTACAATATAACAGACATACCGCTGAACTTAGGTGATTATAGCCATAGTTACAATATAACAGACATACCTTGGAGGGTGTTGCAATGTTATAGCTGAACTTTTTATAAGTTTTATTTTCCCTCCTGGTGAGAGCCCCAGATCCGTCTCCGACCCAGCCATATCAGGGGAGGCAATCTCGGCTACAACCTGAAGGTTACAACAGTAAACAATGTCCATATATCATTATATAATCTCCAGTACAAATGAGTCGGTACAATGGTACTTAATGCGGACTTGTTTGTGAGACTGGTCTCCAAAATGGACAGTAAACAACATGCCAGGTATGGCATGCTTGTTTTCATGTTTATATTGCTGACCAAAATGTGTCTGTATGTGTACAAGTGTTCAGTAAAATCTCAACAAAATGCCATTCATTTCATATACAATGTTGCATACTGCTAACATATTTTCGAGGTCCTCTAGATCTCTCACTAATATTCTTAATAAAGATTCTTCTATGTCTTTTTCAATGTATGACAAATACCTTTCCTCTTTATGTTGCCAAATGATGGCAATATAAAGCGTTTTTTACTGTATGCTGATATATACATAGATTTCGAGGTTCTTTTAAAAGTCTATAATCAAGATTTCTCCTCCTCATCAAACAACAAAGGTTGCATATCTAACTTTACCAAACTGATATCTTAACAAAAGTGGCTATAGTATTATTATTGAATCTACTACTTCTTTACCCAGAAATTAAGAACACCCTGTTCCTCACACGATATCAACTGGAAGGACAGTCCCGAGCTTGTGTCTGAAACAGGGAATGACAGTGTTTTTGAATTTATTGGCTTATAACTTACTCAGTAGCATAATGCACCTTGGTGAGTTCTTTTATCCATAAATTATAATGTAAAAAATATATCTTTATCTTATGAATAAATTCTACAAAACTTTTCAAATGCTTGCTTAGAAATTAATTTATGGAGACATGTTACAATGAGTGAATTTATACCGGGAAATTTTCACTACAGTTTAATTTTCCCCTGTCGTAATGAGGGAATGAGGGTTAAATTTATTATCATAGCGAACATTAGTAAACAACATTATATACACATTAATTAAATGTGAAAGGCGAAATTAACACTGGGATAATATGGATTATTCTGGCGAAGGGCGAAAGTTTTAATGGGGGGAACTTTCCCGGTATACAGTAGTTTTGAGTAAGTTACTTCTAAACTGCTAACTTACAAGAATAGACCTTAGCCTTTGCATTCGTTCAATGTATTAATACATAGACATTTGAAGTATGCATTACATCATAAAAGACTTTCCCACCTCTGAGGCAATCAAATCTTTTAAATTTACATTCACCTAATACACATTATAGTTATTGGATTATGACACTAAAACCTGGTGAGACAGCATTCATCAACTTACCACCACTACCTCCTGAATCAGAGGTGCTGAAACAAATAATATACAATTATTATAACCTTTATCAGATATTGTGTACTTCACAAAAACAAATTTATTAAATGAAAATAACTTTTACTATGGAGGTAAAATTAATAAAAATATTTTCACTACATCATATAACTATATTAAATCTTTGTAACCTTTCTGATAGTTGGAATGTAAGATTCAAAGTACATTTATATATATGTTGTAATAAACAGTTAATTTTTCAGGTTTAAGAAAAATTCACTTCACACATTTTCCAGCAAGAACATACATATATACACTGTCCTACAATTACAACAGAAATAGTCGCATGTAAAAGTGGTCCATTGCCAGACAAAAGTTGTATGCAATCATAAACTGAAATACCTTACTACATGTGCCATGTATATATATACAACATCTGACTGTAATACATTTTATCATTCTGTGATCGATAGTGTTTTTAGAATTGTAATTGAGGGATATACATTGTCTGCCACACAGGGTTGAGGTTGAACTTACCTTAGGGTGTAGCTGGCCACTGGGTTGAGGGTGGTCACAGGACTGTGGTGATTGTCTGCATCCATCACTCCAGCTAAACAAAAATCAGTAACATATCAGAGACTGAATCAAATCTGATTGTCATCTTTGGTATTTTGTCACATAGTTTCCTTTGTATCATATACTGCTCCACAACATCAAAACTAATTGCAATCGTTCTAACAGCAGAACAAATACCATCGGATATGCTGTGTGATTTTTCTGAAAATGTTGACCTGGAAGATACACTGATATGGCACATGCCATGCAAATATGGGTTGATCTGGGATAAAGCATGTTGTCAGCCAGTTATTTGTTGATGTTGAAGAAACATTTTNTAAACGAAGCAGGAAACAGATGTGCTGGATATCATAGTGAACCATAGTGTGAGCTTGTGGTGTGGTCCGAGACAAGATTCACTGTGATTTTTAAAAATATCCTTTTATTTCTGCATAAAAGGGTATGGTAACTTTAATAGAAATATCATTGCTATGGTTTCATGGTAGAATATGCAACTTCTCGCCAAAAAACACCAAACGAGAATCAATGGTGATTTCTGTATTGTTTATTTACTTTTTGGTCATGTCCGTATTATTACTCAATTTGGTTCAAAGTCTGATAACCAGAAATGAAGCTTCTTGCCAATGGTTTACATGAAGACATTGCATTTGTATGCTATAAAACTGTGTCTAATGCATATTGCAACAAGTACTTATACAATATCCATAATAAGTACCAATAACAAATATCAACTGGAACCCATTGATACTCCAACATATTAGACCATAACAGTATGTAGGGTTTCTTATTGTTGACCCCAAATTATGCTATTTTAAAAGTAGATAACATATGAACTTAAAATTTAATTCATATGAATTGAATTAAGATAGACTTTGATCTTACCTGTGTTGAACGTCGGGTATCGGAGGATGTGTTCCTGGTTGTCGTAGGAAATGGAACGGTGCATGGAGGACTGTTCTCTTAGGTCCCACACACAAATAGAGCCATCGACCTGTTAGCAACATACAGTTCAACCAGTATACACTAAGTAGTGCACAGAATTACTAATTGTGAAATAAAAAAGATATTGTGGGGCCCGAAATTCATGGCTTCTCGCAAAACACCATTTCTTCGGAACATGAATTGGGGATTATGAACACCCACTCAAAGGGAGAATGACTTTATGTCAAACTTGTAATTACTTCTTTGATCAATGAATTCGCAATATACAATAACAAAGAGTAGTAACTGATCTTTTACACTGACCATGCCTGCAAATGCAAGTGACGTCTTGTTGGAACCAAAACAGCAACATGTTGGCTGGGACTCGCACGCCAAAATTCTGTGTTGAATAAAAGAAGATCAAGTTTAGCATTATGTCAATCATCAATCCTGTGGTCTGCTTCAGATTAAGTTTTGAATATTTTTCTTTTGAACATAATGATTTCAAGTTAAGAGAAACTATCATGTTTTTTTTCTTCAAATTTGTACTTAAGTCAAGGTATTACTATGTGTAAATTAAACAAGTTAAATTCATATATTGCATGTTATTTACATTTTCTATGCCTCAATTAATTTTAAGAGTAGAATGAGTATTCTAATCACAAACAGCTCCTTCCTTGTTATAAAGTTATGCTCCTCTGAGGGTAGAGCGGGTCGTCTTGTGTTCTAGCCACACACTACACCTTTCTTTCTTATCGAGGTTCAAATTGTACTTACCTCTGAGGGTAAGATGGGTCGTCTGTGTTCCAGACACACACTATGCCTCTCTTTGTGATAGAGTTACTTACCTTTGAGGGTAAGACGGATCGTATGTATTCCAGACACACACTATGCCTCTCTTTGTGATATAGTTACTTACCTTTGAGGGTAAGACGGATTGTCCGTGTTCCAGACACACACTATGCCTCTCTTTGTGATAGAGTTACTAACCTTTGAGGGTAGGACAGGTCGTCTGTGTTCCAGACACACACTATGCCTCTCTTTGTGATAGAGTTACTTACCTTTGAGGGTAGGACGGGTCGTCTGTGTTCCAGACACACACTATGCCTCTCTTTGTGATAGAACTGCCCTCATCCTCCTGTAAAAGTAAGCACTGAATTGCTACAGAACTCACCAAATGGTGATCAATTAAACATAATAATTATTAAATATTGAATATCCTTGCCCATATAACTAGACACATTAGAACCTCCCTAAATCTAAAATGAGATAATCTTTTTAAATCAGATAATTTTAATATGCCCAAGTGAAAATTCTTGCTTCAATAATCCATAGAAGATGTTGAATACTTGCATTTACTTTTAAAATGTAAGAGTACAAATTTGATCTCATTGACAAATATGCCTTGTAGATTTATATAGTTATCTATTGGGTATATATGTATGGTAGATTGATATGTATTTATTTATCAGATAAACATACAGAGGATTTATGTATTTATCTATTACATATCCATCTTGTAGATTTATACATTAACCTATCCGGAAGATACTATTACTCCTACATATACTACAGCAGAAACTGCCTACCTGTGCAGGCTTACTGTAGGCTGTGATCAACATGTTGGGTTGAGAGGGTGCAAACTGAGAGTACAGGACACAGCGACCTATAAAACAAACACAAGGAGGATGGTTTTTTGTTTCCTATTTACTAATAAATCATCAAGACATTATGACCGTTTGAAATACAGACACTGAGACACACTAGGTAATTTGACATATAACGCATTGATATATATACATGTACTACGTAATTTAACATACCGATATACCATGCATTTATATCATTTATGGCAGGGGGACACAATTTTTTGCTTTCCCCAATATTATTCATATTTCACAAGTTCTCTTAAGCCTGAGTGAAACATGATTAAACATGTTATAACATGTAGTTCTTCGATTCCAAATGTGAAAACCCCCCTATTATACAGCTTTATAGTATAATTCTATTGTACACTTTATATTATACAATAACAGTGCCTACTTTACATTTCAACAACAATCATGAAGCTTACCTTTTAGGATAGGTAATGGTGCTAGCTGTGTGTAACCTGCGCTCACACCCAAGTTGGATTTGTTTTCATTCATATCGGTTTTCGTCATGTCTTTATCTTCATCAAGTAAAATGGAGATCACCTGTATGGAATAACACAGTTACATACCGAAATGTATTACTCAGAGGGCTACCCATACACACTTCTACAATACAAGATCATACACATTTCATAACAAAGGCAAAAAACTCTATAGGCTCAAAGCTCTTAGATAAAACAAACTTTTGAATGTGAACAGTGTCATCATTGTATCCCTTTAGCAGGTTTGCTAAGAATACATTAATTCTGTAACATTAATCACTCTAATGCTCTTTGTTTCTGAAGCTGAATTTATACCAGGACATAGACCAGTGAGAAAATCTCTGAAAGAGATTTTTTTAAACTAGGTGCTCTTAAGACAACCAGAGAGGAAATGAAAAAGTTGTCCTCATTATATGGCTTTGTACTTTACAAAAGTTTTTAGCAACAATATATGTAGGTAACTGGATGTTGAACAAGAATGGAATACATGAACTTTTTTTCAGAAGCCAGTAAGATGACTTATGAGCCATCTACTAATTAATGGATATTTCTGGTTGCCCCGGAGACAAAACTAGAAACTACTCTGGTTCTGAGAACGTTACCTGTCCTGCTTTCTGTACAAATTTACTGAGGCGACTCAAGTCCAGCTGTTTGTTTACATAAGACTTTTCCTCTTCCTCTAGATCTTTAGCTCCATCTCCTCCTACAGCATAGAAGTAACTTTGTATGTCAAAGTCCTTTTATAAACACAACTGTCAGTACAATGCCATCAATAACAAAACTCTTTCCAGTTGCAATTAGAGAATTTTCTAATTATTGCTACATATATATAATTATCAATTTCAAATATATATATTAGATTCACAACTATTTAACTAACTCTGATAAATATAACCTCTGACTCATACCATTAACGCTGTCTGTAAAGAGAATTAAAGTTGACGGTTGAAAGTTGAACAAGAAAATTGTTGATGATGAAGCAATATTCAAAAGAATTTCTTTCAAAGCAAAAAAAAAAATTCACAGATCTGAAACATATTTCTCTCTTAATTTTAATGAATTCTATTTGTTTAATGAATGTATCATTAGCAGGTCTGATGGTAAATGATTGCAATCAAGCAGATATTCCTGAACTATGAGTTACCTGCCCTTGGTGTATCTATTACAGACTTCTGTCCTTTTATTTTTGGTGCCAAGCTGCTGTCTAGTCTCATAATGTATTTATAAATAAACTCTTTAAGCGTTATATATAAAGTACCAACAAACACACATACTTCCACAGCCGATAGAGTCGTCAGGTGGATGTTGTGTCCATTTCTGGCGCATGTCAATCTCATCGGTCTGTACTTCTCTGTCGATATCATCGTCATTGGTCTGGACATATGCCTGTTTGGAAAGCGAGGTACTAAAAACTTTAGCCCCTAAACATTTACATTACAAAGGCTTTTATCTGGTAACAGTGATTCCTCATGGCTTTATCATACAGAGAAAAACAATGAGAAATCAGTGTTTGTTCCTGTTTCATGACAGTTATAGTTCCACCCTCCTATTGCCAACCTTTTTTTGTATTAAACAGATTTTTTCACTATATGTTACCCTGTTCAGTTTGTACAGCCAACCTCTGCCCCATCACCATCAGCTTTGCATTTTATGGTGTTATTGATGTATTCAGATAATTAGCCATGACACAATACAATGCACCATACTCCAGGCTATTTGTCACTACCCTGGTCACAGCTGGCGTACGTACCTGAAGCTTATCTTATTATCACATACAGTTTGCACGTTTACACTAAAATCTTATGTTCCCAGGCCCCATAATAAAACCTCAAATTCAGGTTTCCGCAGGTAGTCAAGAATTATCAAACAATTAATCTACCGGTATATCCTGAAACTGTCTTTCTGATTGGAGTGGTATACAATTCTCTTAAATATGACTTCTTTCACTTTAATCAATCTGATTAAAATCAGATTTTCGCATCCCTCCTTAGTACCGATATGTCCATGCGACATATCTGTAAACAGGAGTGATGCAAAGATCTTGTCTAAATAAGATTGCACTTTTATTATCTTTATTCCAATTACAGTTTCTAATAATTTAAAGAAATGTTAATAACATTATTATTGGTAAAAGTTGTTTAATGAATGTGTTCTTCTTTTATCAATAGCAAAATATACTCAAGGTATAAAAGTTTGCAATTTATCAAGGTATAGAAAAAACATAAAATATACACCGTTGGTTATAAATAATTAACTTTGTTGATTAATAAACATGTATATATAGAATGTGAAATTGACAAGAACATTTGTAGTTGTGAGTTAAATGAAGAAAGAGAAATGTGATCATTTTGATATATACAGGTGATAGAGTATCACAATACCTAGTGGAACCTTTACTTCGATGATTTTTTTTTTCTCTTAAAACATTTTACAAATATGAAAACAAGAGTCCCAAAGGGCCTGTATCGCTTAACTGTTTTTATCTTTTATCTTAACAATCCAAGAAATTGTGAAATTATTTCTAAAAATTGAAGGCTATGGTGGCCATCTTTGACTTTTTACTGTAACACTTGGTTGTGGTTGAAAATTTCTCAGCAAATCAGAGGTCAAGGCAACCATCTTAGAATTTAAAAAAATAAAACATCACAGTATATTTAAGACTATAACAGGATTATATTCCCAATTTCTCAGCCAAGCGCAGAGACCGAATTTATCATCTTTGATTTTGAACCGATTCAAAGTTAACCAGGAAGATCATCATTTGTATTTATTTTTGAAAAAGAAAAATAGCCAGCCAAAAAAGTTAACAAAAGCTAAGAGCCTTAGCTGGAAATATTACAACACTTGGTCAAGGCCATAAAACAATCTTCTGTCCTTATGAAGTTTTGTTGAAGTTAGCCTCAGAAAATGAAATAAACACTAAAATGTCACCCTCTTACTATGAGGGGCTAAGCACTTCATCATTAGTCGTATATGACTCGGCCCTTGACCCAGGGATGCTGCATACCGAATTTAATCAGAATATCAGAACAAGTAGCCATTTAAAAGACAAGAGATCCCAGAAGGATCTTGGCGCCCACCAATGTACCATCTTCATTAGTTCTACATCAGTTTGATATTTTCTCTTCTTTTCCCTTATCTGTTTGATCGAGTCATGTTAACAGTAAATGCACCTGGAGGTAATTTTTGATATAAACCTCATACTGATGTGTATAAAAGACAACCTTCAATATGAGTTCGTAGTTTCAGCAAACTCCAAGATGGCCACCATTTTGTATATCCGATCAGACTTCAAAGTAAACATGCACAACTACAGACCAAGGGGAACCTTCACATGAAGTTTAAAAGATATCCCTCAGGCACTTTCTGAGAAATATTGCTAACAAGAATTGTTTAAGGACGGACAGAATGACGGACCGACGATGGACCACGGACGACAGGCGATTTGAATAGTTGACAAAAAGTTGACAACCAACAAATTAAGGACACTGTATCACTGTTCATAGGTAATTCAACTGGCCTTGGGTAGGTGAGCTTAAACATATTTGTTTTCTAATGACTGTTCTCCTTTAGTGACAAAACGTAAAATAATTTCACAATATCACTGACAAACATAGTCACCTCCAATGAAGTAAGGGAAAGCAGCTATATAGGTACAAGACAATGATATATCATAAAGTTAATAAAATGTACCCTGTACAAATATCCAAAATAACCAGGTGAATACCTTCATTCAAAATTATAGTAAAACGCACATACGTACAATAATGAAAATTATACAATTGTATCATGAAAAACCTAGTTATGAAATGCCTGCCTCTTTATTTCAAATTGGCAGATATGTCAATTCACTTCATGTGCTTTTCATACTATGATGATACTGCATTGAATATTTAAAAGTTTGTGAATAGAGATTGTCTACGCTTACCATCTATAGGTTATCAAGGCCAGACTTACAGTCCTCCTCGAATCTCTCTATGTTATCAAGGAGAGATTGTCTTCACTAAACATCTCTATGTTATCAAGTAGAGATTAAATCACTAACCAAATGCATCTCAATGTTATCAAGTAGAGATTAAATCACTAACCATCTCTATGTTATGAAGTAGAGATTGTCTTCACAAAACATCTCTATGTTATCAAGGAGAGATTGTCTTCACTAAACATCTCTATGTTATCAAGTAGAGATTAAATCACTAACCAAATGCATCTCTATGTTATCAAGTAGAGATTAAATCACTAACCATCTCTATGTTATCAAAGAGAGATTGTCTTCACTAAACATCTCTATGTTATCAAGGAGAGAATGTCTTCACTAAACATCTCTATGTTATCAAGGAAAGATTGTCTTCACTAAACATCTCTATGTTATCAAGGAGAGAATGTCTTCACTAAACATCTCTATGTTATCAAGGAAAGATTGTCTTCACTAAACATCTCTATGTTATCAAGGAGAGATTGTCTTCACTAAACATCTCTATGCTATCAAGTAGAGATTAAACCACTAACCATCTCTATGTTATCAAGTAGAGATTGTCTTCACAAAACATCTCTATGTTATCAAGGAGAGATTGTCTTCTCTAAACATCTCTATGTTATCAAGGAGAGATTGTCTTCACTAAACATCTCTATGCTATCAAGTAGAGATTAAACCACTAACCATCTCTATGTTATCAAGTAGAGATCAAATCACTAACCATCTCTATGTTATCAAGTAGAGATTGTCTTCACTAAACATCTCTATGTTATCAAGGAGAGAATGTCTTCACTAAACATCTCTATGTTATCAAGGAGAGAATGTCTTCACTAAACATCTCTATGTTATCAAGGAGAGAATGTCTTCACTAAACATCTCTATGTTATCAAGGAGGGAATGCCTTCACTAAACATCTCTGTGTTCTCAAGTAGAGATTAAATCACTAACCAAATGCATCTCAATGTTATCAAGTAGAGATTAAATCACTAACCAAATGCATCTCAATGTTATCAAGTAGAGATTAAATCACTAACCAAATGCATCTCAATGTTATCAAGTAGAGATTAAATCACTAACCAAATGCATCTCAATGTTATCAAGTAGAGATTAAATCACTAACCATCTCTATGTTATGAAGTAGAGATTGTCTTCACTAAACATCTCTATGTTATCAAGGAAAGATTGTCTTCACTAAACATCTCTATGTTATCAAGGAGAGAATGTCTTCACTAAACATCTCTATGTTATCAAGGAGAGATTGTCTTCACTAAACATCTCTATGCTATCAAGTAGAGATTAAAACACTAACCATCTCTATGTTATCAAGTAGAGATTAAATCACTAACCATCTCTATGTTATGAAGTAGAGATTGTCTTCACAAAACATCTCTATGTTATCAAGGAGAGATTGTCTTCACTAAACATCTCTATGCTATCAAGTAGAGATTAAACCACTAACCATCTCTATGTTATCAAGTAGAGATTGTCTTCACAAAACATCTCTATGTTATCAAAGAGAGATTGTCTTCCTTGAATTTCTATATGTTATCTAGGAGAGACTGTCTTCCTTTATACTCTCTATATTATCAAGGAGAGCTTTTCTACATTAAATCTCTCTATTTCATTTCCTTCCTTGAATCAATCAGTGTTATCAAGAAGAGATTGTCTTCCTTGAATCAATCAGTGTTATAAAGAAGAGATTGTCTTCCTTGAATCTCTCAGTGTTATCAAGAATGTTAGCAGAGTCTTTTCTTTGTTATCAGGAAGACAGTCTGCATTAAACATTTCTCCTATAAATATGTTGCCATTATTTTCTACGTAATGTCAGAACTTATGTTACCTAAATCTTTACCTGAGTGGTATCCGTACGTCCAAAACTCCTGATGTAGAGGTCATACTCTTTGACTGGCGGCATGTCAAACAGGTCATACTCAGAAGTGTCCAGTTCAATCATCTGTAACAGATCCTGGGCGCGCTTCCCGATCAATGAACCTGCGTGACTGACCATCGCGCGCTTCTTTGCCCCCATAAAATTAATGAGCGTCTTTGACCTGGAAACTTTGGGCTGGTCATCATCGCTGTCATCTCTATCGTCTCGTCTATTGTCATACCGGTCATCTTCTCTTCGCTGTCATTTAACAATCAAATTCAAACTTTCTGATTTTTATTTTTTAATTATAGCACATTAATTTGAATGGATCGACGAAATGTTTTATCATAACATATGACTGTTGATTTTGTTAAAAATAAATAAACACAAACATGTTAAGTTTTAATTAATAATTAAACACTTACATCCTCATATCGGTTTCTCTGACGACCACTGGTAGCTCTCGATTCTTGCAATAGGCGTTCATTTTCTTTGTCAAGTGCACTCAATAAATCATTCATTTCATCGTCCTGTACAGAATAAAACATTCATTTCATCGTCCTGTACAGAATAAATCATTCATTTCCCCTTGGCTGTTGTGAAGATATTAAAAAAAAATAAAAAAAAATGCATCTGGTACAGTAAAATTGGTATAAAATGAAACTTTTTTTTTTTATAAAATAAATGAACACATCTGTGCATGAAAAACTTCCCTATGCAAACACAAAACATAATAACCTGCTCACCATTAACAACTTGGAACAATTAAAAGAATCGCAGAACCTTCTAAAATTCTCTCTTTCACAAAAAAGACTATTTTTTTTCAAAATATTTCTTTTTCTTTCTTGTAAGTGGGTAAATAAAGGTGAAGGGGTAAGACAGCTAGATAAGTAAATAACATAAAGAGGAACTTATAAAGGATAAAGCTGCTAGTAGACTGAAAACAGAACTGTAATCATTAGGCAACACTTTTTTGATTACGTGTTGGTAAAGAGCCCATTACTTTAACTTCATATTTAAGCAATACATCTACTGTCTATTGTTAAACTTACGCCCAGCCAAATATTTGTCCTTCACCGGTAAATTTCATATTTGCTCAGTTTAAATTTTGCCCTTCACCTATAATTACTATAAAGGGTAAACTGCTTCAAATATTCAATGTCATGAAAAATTTGCCCTTATCATTAAGGAAAAAACAGGTGATAAAAATTTAACTACAGCAAACATTTCCCGGTATATAGTATATATTTACCTACAAAATTTTCTGTTTTTCCTACAATTTATTCTGTCAAATGAGATACAGTATTTNAATTTGACCTTGACCTTTGAACCTTATGACCTTTACCTTTGACCTTGACTTTTACCTCAATGTGTATTTTTGTGAACTGAACATCTTGACCAAGTTTCATGTACATCGGTCAATTATTACCAAAGTTATCAGCCAGGAACAAAATTTGTGGACGGACAGACAGACAGACAGACAGACAGAGTGATTACTATAGGGCACCCGTATCTCTGATACGGGGCCCTAATAATATATTTTGTTACATCATTTTATATCCCAACATATTTGTAATCCTGAAAGCTGGCTTTATGTAGAGAAATGTCTGCTTCCGCTTTATATTTTAACAGGAAGTCATGATAAAACATTTTGAAAAATACGTTCTGTATGTACACAAACAAACCATGCCATATAGAGACCAAGATACTCAAAATGCAACACCAATGACAGATGGCACCAAGTACCTCATGTATACCATGCTTACATCTAGCAACCACAACAAACATGCGGCAGTGCTTTTATAACCATTATCATAGAATGCCAGCATTTCGATCATTTTCCTATTACCAAAATGTCATGGTTTTATAGAAATTAACACGAAATACATATTTTTTCAGTGGATACAAAATTAAGTAAAATAAGCATGTTGCAGTGTTACAAAGCAACTCCTGATATCTAAGGTAATACCTTGTCTTGTAGTGCTACAATACCTGTCCCCAACCATGACACATTGTCTAGTCATGATAAAAGTCTTCATTCAAGTAAGTTATTATATTTCATAATAAGAAATATTGAAATATTTCATCCTTTGACCTTTGGCAGTGACCTTGTCTTTGAGTTACACATCTTCAAGAGTTACTAAATACAATGTAACATCTTGTTGCATCTATATATGAAATTTCAGAACACAGTGTACAATGTTCAGTCACATAAGAGTGATTGCCTAAACAAGCACTAGAACGTCTTGACATTTGACTCTCTTCTTGTGACCTTGACTTTGAGGGTGCAGACCTTAACGCGATACAGGACGCACTGCTAAGTCATGGTGCAGCAGTATTTTTATATTCAGTCATTCTGAGGACAACACCAGCACAAGACACAGTGGATGTACGAACAGACCAACTGAGGAATATAGTACAATCATTTACTTTCCCTGGTTTCTTGGGTACTAATACATTCATATAATAAACGAAAATGCATTATAAGTGAAAGAAATATGTCTCAAACTTATTAAGATAGATCACTTAAAAACTTGAAGAGTAGGCATGATGTGTCACAAAGAAATCAAAGAAAGTGACAAACTTAGATTGAAGATACTTTTGATTTTAAGGAGGTATGGAGGGTGTAACAGATCTATAGTGTGTGTTTCAGGGAGGGTCGGAGGAGGGGGAGCAGGGGGCAAGGGGTGAAGGGGCAAGGGCACTTCAGCAAAGGAAATGAAAGCCTAGTCCTGAAATCTGCTATGTTGATGACAAATTCTGCATTTACCAAAAATCATCTGGCATCCTTTTTAAACCATGAAAGTACATAGCCGAAATAAATCACGTGAAGTCTTATTGCGACACTATGGAGGGATTCAGATTAAAATCATAAGTTTGTTTGAGTGTATTGTCTCAAAGCTTAAAGCGTGTGGTGAAATAAAACATTTCAATTCAAATAAAATTTTACATAGATTTAAAGTGACAAAAAAACTGGACACATCAAATAAACTGCATAAATATTGAGCATTTTAAAATAAGTATTTTTGACTGAAAATTTTAATAGACATGATGACAGTGATTGCACACTGCAGACTTTGCGACAAACGGACACAATCTATATATAGCACGCCTCAGTTTAGTCATATTTACAGAGTAGTCCAAAACAGTTCCAGGCTGAGAGCTCCGGTGAATGGACTCCTGTGCAAATTGCAAATCAATCAACTTTTCACAATCTTGTCTCAAATGGATTATGATGTACAAATGTATCTTGCTGTACCCGTGCCATGTTTTGGGTGTGGTCACCTGCTGTTTCACATTTACGACGAATGGTCAAATATTTTATTTATCAGTACTAATACCTTTGAATCTTGACCTGCTCAAATAGCATGTCCTAGGATCATTTTGGGTATTCATTTATTTATTTGTTTTTTGTGAATGCTATGTCAATCTGCTTAAAGTAAACATAAGATTGTGTATAGCTCATGATGGTTTTATATATTGATAGACTATAGGTTTTTATATTATGACCTTCGTTTGATCTTAACTTAAGCTGGCTATGTAGCTAATTAGTATTGAATTGAAGGATGTAAAGGAGCAATATAAATTTTAAAAAGTATTGATTTTGTACTGTTAATTTTAGAAGACAAAATCAAAAAGTTAAGCACTATCTACTTCTATCTACATGTTGAACTAATTCAAAAAAGAAAAGCATAAATCATAAAGTGATTAGATAACTAAGTTTTAACACAGGTTTCTCCATAACATGGACATTTTATCTCTGCTGAGAGATTTCTGGCATGCATGTTTCACCACACAGAAAAGTGTTAATTTAAATATCTTCTAAATTCATCTTAACGACGAAAGTCATTTTAAGGTAACAAGGGAATCTGAATAGAGTACGTTTGACATACCAAACTCCCACCGTCACAATCACTAATGACTAGAATAGTTTGAATGAACCAACAGTTAGAGGCTAAAGAATTTAAACTAAAGGGCTTTTGCAAAACTAGTGCTTCTAAGTTCTACATATTTTTTACTCTGAAACAAAGTTTACTTTCCAAACGCAAAAATGGATTCTCAAAGGGGAAGAATAGAATGCTTTCAATGGATTAATGAATTTGAAAGGTGTACGGAGGTGTAAAGAAGGCGTTTTGAAGTACAATCTCGGCAAAGAGGTATGACAGAAACTCTACAATTGATGCCTACACACATGTATTACACATGCATCTCACCTGGAAGTTTCTAGGTGACCTCTGTTTGGAGGTTTTTACTGTAAAGGAAGGCTAGGAAAGACAAGGAAGAAATGTTATAAAATGTTCTTGATTCAAAATATTTTCAGAAGCAAATATCAAAATAAACTGTGCATAGTAATGTAGTATTCTAGCTATTTCCTTACTTTAAGATAGTTTGTAGTTGGTCGACAAAATATGGTAGCTTATTACATGTACATGTATAGTGTTTTTTGAGGGTTTTTTAATGAAAAAGTTGTTTTAGGAAAATAATTTCGAAATCATTTTTTAATCAATTTTTTGTTTGTAATTTTAATCCCTAATGTAATAGTGGTGCATATTCGGATGAAGTACAAGGTTCATTAGTAATAAAACAATTTCACATTATGTACATTGACTTTTTTTATGAAGATTAATCATAAAATGTACAAACCTATTAATTTTCAAGAAATAACATAATCATATATTTTATAACCATAAATGTAAGAAATTTTGAGTCTGTAACAAAGTTCCTTTCTATTAGAGCATTTGATGGGATTCTTACCTTAGGTTCTTCCTCTTCATCCTCAAAATCTTCTTCATAATCCTAAAAAACAGTGTGATCATTACCAATCTCATGGGTAAGTCGATAGCTCGGCTCAAATGTGGGATATTTTCAAAAATATAAAAATTCAAAATTAAAATTACATGTATAGGTTTTCAAAACCATTATAAAAGACAATTAGAACTGTCACCAGAATGTCATACTTATGCGCCCCAAGCCTGCGCCAAGAATTGTAGGAATATTTAGGAACAAAAGGGCATGACTCCATAAATATAGGAGATAATTTTAATTCAAATACTTTATTTTGTAGTGTGAACAATCAACGAAGGGGCATAACTCCCTGATAAGTGGTGGTAACACCAATTTAAATACTTTATTGATATCCCCTTGATGTAAGGGTTCTGTGTACTAAGTGTCATTCAAATAGATGCAGAACTTTGGAAGGATTTGTGCAAAAACTGATTTCAAAATAAGGGGCATAACTCCCATATAAACTGCTGGGTCAAAATGACAATCACAGGTGAACGACTTCAGAGTGTGTTGACTGTTTTATGAAAGGATACTTTGGCTAAAAACTGTAGGAGTTGTGGAGACAATATTTTGTTGGCTAACCTATATATATAGCTAGCTTGCAATATTCAATTATGAAAGTTTAAAAAAAATTGCACGCAGACTTGTAAAGCTATTTAGTTGAATATGTTTCAACTGTGCCCAAAAACCAGTTTAGATAAGAGTTTCCATCATTATAAGTATGTTCCCTTGTAAATTTAATCTTTATGAACTTTCAGAAATGTTGGTTCAGTGATGAGCATTTTACACAGAATTTACAATAAATAGAACACTGACAGGTCAGTAAGGGCCCCGTCTTGTGGCAATATATCCCCCATAATCATCAAGAAGCAATCTGCCTATATAGCTGAGCTTGACGTTTGACATTTGGACTTCAAAAAGAATCGCAAGTTCATTTTACATGTACTATGATGTGAGTCTTGTTTCCTTCCACCTCCATATTTGCCGGTGCAATACTCATTTGTTAGCTTTGATTTGTTTTATTTCACCTTATATACCTCCTCCATCAAGAGCCAGGGTCAAAGTCATAGATCCACATTGTCTTTGACCATTGGACCCAAATGACCTTGACCATTAACCCAGTGACCCTGAACTTTGGTCAGTTGACTTATTCTTTAATTCTGACCAACTTTGCTTCTTGATATCATAACAAAATGTTCATCAGTGAAAAATACAAAACTTGACCTTGACCCTTTGGACCCGTAACCTGGACCTAAGGTCAGTTGACTCTGTGTTAAGTTGTGTTGGCTCTGTGGTATGATTTGACCTTTTGTGTTG
>NW_018405184.1:232613-274725 GCF_002113885.1 Mizuhopecten yessoensis
GATGACATCCGGGTAATTATGGACAAACGGGAAAATACAGACATGGCTAGATGACATCCGGGTAATTATGGACAAACGGGAAAATACAGACATGGCTAGATGACATCCGGGTAATTATGGACAAACGGGAAAATACAGACATGGCTAGATAACATCGGGGTAATTATGGACAGGCGGGAAAATACGGACATGACTAGATGACATCCGGGTAATTATGGACAAACGGGAAAATACGGACATGGCTAGATGACATCCGGGTAATTGTGGACAAACGGGAAAATAAGGACATGGCTAGATAACATCGGGGTAATTATGGACAGACGGGAAAATACGGACATGGCTAGATGACATCCGGGTAATTATGGACAGACGGGAAAATACGGACATGGCTAGATGATATCCGGGTAATTATGGACAGATGGGAAAATACGGACATGGCTAGATAACATCCGGGTAATTATGGACAGAGGGGAAAATACGGACATGGCCAGATGACATCCGGGTAATTATGGACAGGCGGGAAAATACGGACATGACTAGATGACATCTGGCTAATTATGGACAAACGGGAAAATACGGACATGGCTAGATGACATCCGAGTAATTATGGACAGGCGGGGAAATACCCCCGTTCTTGTATGGATCATTCATAAACCATTACAAAAATACGGACATGGCTAGGTGACATCGGGGTAATTATGGACAGACGGTAAAATACAGACATGGCTAGATTACATCGGGGGAAGTATGGACAGGCGGGGAAATACGGACATGACTAGATAACATCTGGCTAATTATGGACAAACGGGAAAATAAGGACCTGGCTAGATAACATCGGGGTAATTATGGACAGGCGGGGAAATACGGACATGGCCAGACGATATCCGGGTAATTATGGACAGGCGGGAAAATACGACAGTTCTTGTATGAATCATTCATAAACCATTACATATGATTAAATTAAACTCTGTTCATGCTAGACATAGATTGATCTACTAGTATGGATGTTTGTCTGTTGACGGACAGTACCCGGGATATCTCAAAGTCTAAAAATAGCAATGGCATGTATACTAATTAATATTTGTCGTCATGCGAGCACCTTTGCAACATGTCTGGAAACTTGATTTTCGGAAACGATGTCCGAAAAATAAGCTCCGATTCGAAACAACAGTTATGTAACAATTATCTCCACAAAAAACAAATAATACTTAGTATACTTTATATTGTACTCTTACTGTTGTTACTTATATATTTTAAGATTGCAGTAGTTTATCAAAATAAAAATTTGAGCAAGAACTGTTGTATCTGAGGCGTCTGTAATTTCCCCCAGAATTTTATATGGCGTGTAAATACAGATGGTTCTTAGTTGATTAATTATTACTTACAAAGATAACTTTTGACTCCGGTTATCAAGAAAAGACTACATTACGTTGATTTCTGTTAAAAAGTAAACATCTAATATCAGAATTAACACTATTATAATACACCTGAATAGATTGTCAAACTACATTTTGGACTTGCCAATATCACAAAACAACATAGCGGCATGCCAGTGCTCAAAGAATTTTGTTGCAAAAAGTCTGTGACAGGGGAGGTATGTCATAGGTACAAACTGACCGGTACGTTGTATGCCAACAGGATAAGAACATGGACTGAGCAGAACATGTAGCAACCCCTGGCTAAACATTGTGACCAGTTTCTATGGTTTAATTTGGTGAATGCATGATTAGAGTAGCGTGTCCGTAATTACCCTACACATGTCCGTATCTCAACGGATTCCTATATATATTCTGTGTTTTGGTTTATATTTTAGTGTTCATTTTACCGACTAATCAAAAGCATAACTAAAAATGGCAACAGAAAGGGACCTTCATTCTGACAAAACATGTTCATAGATGATATCTATGATAAATCGCACAATGTTGATAAACTGTACCAGGGAGCGTGTATTAGCAGTCATCATTTAAAAAGTGTCCGTATTTCCCCGGATGTCCCCTGGCATTCATAAATAGGAAATTGCACACTGAAACATAAGTACTGGTTACCTCAAATTCTTCATCTGCATAAGGGTCTTCTTCCTTTTCCTTTATGGAGTGTTTTGTTCCTGTATCCTGTTAATGAACAAGGATAAAAAAGCTTTAATTTAAAAATAAAATATATAAAGGGAAATATTGTAAATATAAGTGCCCTGTGTATAAATCTGGAAAGATTTGATGATTGAAAACCTTCCAAAATTGTCAATTATAAGCCATAATCAACATTTTTTTCAAGTAAATTGGAAAATTAGGAAAAACATGGAGAAGGGATGAGATACAATGACCATATAAGATATGGAGTGTTTATAAGGGGTAGGGCATTTATTAAGTTTAATACGGCATTAATTTTTCTACAATTTCCAGACAAATCAATATGAACAACAACATACAAATGTATATCTATTTTTCTTTAAAATGCATGGCTTAAGATATACTAAAATGTGAGAGAAAAAAGAATCCAATGGATGATCAATCTAATTTTTAAAGACAATGATTTTAAAACTACATCACAATAATGTGATTTGTATATGATATATTAAATTCTAATTAAAATATTTCATTAATCAAAATAAATTAATGTTTTTACCATGTCAAAATTGCTCAAACCACAATAGAGAATACACCTATATTTGACTGTAAGAGATTTAATGAAAACGAACGGCTGTGGTAATCAGCTTCATAACATTAGATAATAATGCTGTAATCAAAAGCACAATGAAATAATATAGAAGTTCATTCGTTCAAAAGTCAGTAAATGAATGTGATTAATAATGTGAAAAAGAGACAATTTACACTCATGATAAATATTGTGTCCAATTCGGATGCAACTTGATGGTAACATGGCTCAAAGATGGGTTCTTGCTGATTTAAGGTATTTTAGGTAGTACAACTGACATTTATGTATTTCTTGTAGCCCGAGTTTCCTCTGGCCCTGACACCATACTTAGACATTTTGACAGATAGATATCTAAGTCTGGTGTCAGGGTCAGAGGAAACTCGGGCTATATTTCTTGTTGATATTTATCAAATATTGATATCTAGCATTAGAAGAAATATCATTGCATTTACATATTAAACACAACCTGACCGTCTATAATATAAGCTGACAAGCTACACATGGTTACTTTGTATTGTAAAGGACAGGTCTACTTTCAAATTCAAGGGTTCTCAGCTTTTACCTTGCCTCAATGTGGACAGTCAATAACTATATATCCACAACCATACTCTTTATCTATAAATCAAATAAATAGAGTCCTAAATAAATGAACCATGCATGATAGCGATTTGTCAAAATGTAGCTACATATTTTGAGCTCAAACTAAACTGAAACTTTGTTTTGTTGTTCTAACAATAATCTTCATCATTTTCTTTCACTGAAAGTGTTTATGGAAAGTTTAAAAATTCATTGATGCTTGAAAAAGTAACTGTAATGCTAAATATCTTTCAAATACTTAAGTATGTTGCCAAAGATCAGTGAGAACCCATCTTTAAATGAATGAGTGATGGCTGATATGAAACGTGAGCATTTATATCAGTGAAGAACAGATACAACTGTGATTGGTGTAGTACTTAATTAATCCCATATAAGAGTGGTGTCACTATAACCTAGTCTGGCAAAGAAACTCAGAATCCTGCCACACAGTCAAACACGCACTGAAAATAAAATATCTAAGCAAGAAGCGGTCACCGACAAAATTAATTTTGTGTATATACGACTTCTGTGAGTTTTAAAACTGTATAAGATTTTACGAATTTTCCCCAAAGAAATGGATCATGAAAATACTGTACACATTTTCTTAGAGATTACAGAAAATAATTGACATGATGCATATTCCAAGCTTAAGCCAGACAAAATGCTCAATACTGATCAAGATTACTTTCAGAGTGGACTAGCTTCTGAATTTATGCAGAAATACACTTAAATAGCCAGCCATGGGTCTGAGGGTAATTTAACGTTAGGTGTTAAGCAACAGACAGCAGACCGAGTTCTTGTTCAAAGTAATCAAGGCTTGGGAGAGAGGAAGCTCTCCCAAATGCAGACTAGGATAGTTTTGATCATTACAGGGTAGGTAGGTATACATGTAGGTGACATGTTCAAATAATATTCAGTGCTAGGATCAACTGAGTATCCCTTGTGAAGCCTCACATGACTTACTTTGTGTCGTGCACCTTGTTTAGCGGACTTTCTCTGGAAACCATGACAACGGGGTCAAAGGTAAAGTTAACACAGGTCAGAGGTCACACAGTTTTAGTAATGTATCATGCTTAGATGCACCAGTAAGAAATAACATTATTAAAACATGAAATGATGGAAAATCTTGAAAATGTCAGCATGATGACAGGTTAGACAGGAAAGACAAGAATGGTTGTTTATCTTTTCTGCGTTGTGATTTTGACTTGCTGCTACAAATTTTATAAAAATTCATAAAACTAAAAAGTAATAAATTAGTGACATCTACCTTTGATGACATGAATGTCTTGCAAAATTTATATTACACATTTATTCACTAAGAATTCTGTGTAAGGTTTATCAAATTTCTATAATAGAGTACTTTTATATCATATATTTCAATAATACAATTTCCATTACTGCCATACTTAATGATTTGTTATTTTTCCTCCCACATCTCATCTGAGACTTCGGTAAAAACCTACACTGACATTGTGAATGTAACAAAAATAAATAGATTTTATGAATTATATTTGAAATATTAATATGATAGATATAGACAGGTGGTTCAGAGAAGTTTTCATTTCGGAGATTGTGAAACACAAGATTAGGAGGCGAATATTACTAGGGGATATAGACAGGTAGGCCAGAATGTGGTATACAGAGTTCTATCAATCTCAAAACTTTCTGTATAATAAAATGAAAATTTGATGTTTTTAACTGACTTACATCATCTCTACTTTTCCCATATGAAGACCTGGAAAGAAATAAAAAATAAACTATAATAAAATTTAACTATTACAAAGGATTGCACATCAAAATACTATAGCATGTAAAAATGGCTAATATATCAAGATAGTTTAATTCATAATGCCTGTCAGAAATGGAAACTAAAGAAAACATGACATTTCTCCTGTGAAAATGGTTGGTCCATCATTTGGTAAAACAGTTTGTTTGAAATGTAACACAAACCTAAAGGAATCAACCAAATGATAATTTTTTAACTTAAAAAAAGTCATGAAATAATTTCTTAAAAATGTACCTCTCTTTTGCTTTCCTCTCTTCTCTTTCCTTTTCTTCTTGTTTTCTTCGTCGTCTTTCTTCCTCCTTGAATTTTTTTTGTATATATCAAATAACAGTTACATATCAATCTATCTTAAATGGAGGCCATACAATATAGTACGTGGCCTTTGAAATAACATTATATTCGGAACATTTTATAAATAGAGTAACATCCAAGACAAAAATTGCAACCAATGAATCATATGTATGGATTTCCTTAAGGTATAACAAGATATCAGACCTCTTCTTCCTTTTTTCTTCGTTCCCTCTCTCGGTCACGTTCTCCTTTCTCGCCTCTGTCCTTGTCTTTGTCCTTTCCTTCTTTTTTCTCTCTCCTTTCTCGCCTCTGTCTTTCACGTTCCTCCTAGATGAAGTCAAATTGTCTTACACTGAGTAAGCCTTTTAATCACATTCTGATGTCTTGAAATTTTGTAATATTATCAAGTGATTATTTTTTAAAACCTTGTTTTTTTTTCTATAAAGATGATCCTTAACATCTATATTTATAATTTTTACCTCTTATGAAATAATTTGTACCAAAAAAAGATATAATAATACCCTGGTAACGTCTTCAAAATCTTTTGTCAAAATTGGTACTATTTCCTTTTAGTAAATAATTCTTGCATAGATTACATTGTATGTTTTACCCTGAAAATAACAAAACGATTTAACAAGAACCGCTGACAGTAACGATAAACGGAAACTAACGAAAAACAATTGAAACCAAGTACTCACAATACATGGACAATGACATTCAGGAATTTCAAATTTATTTTTCGTTTTAAGAAAAAAGTAAGCAAATAAAGTAATACAATCATTTACGATTCCTTCTTGAGGCTTTAAAACAAATCATGTATTTTTAAAGTGAATCAAAAGCAAGTTTAATATCAAATAAAAACAGTTGTATTAATAATACAAACCCAAAGTGTGTTGCAAGAAACAAACATTTTTGTAATTAATTTGAACATTTTCATGCAAAACAGCGCACTTGAACAGAGATATAAACCTTGGTAATCTTGTTTATAACTGTGGTCATAATTGTTTTGGTATTACGACTTTTCTTCCATTTCTGTATTTTCAAGACATTAATAAGATAAAATTTAGGCACACAACACAAACACTTTACACTCAAATTGACATTTAAGTAATTATTCAATAGTAAATTACACATTCAAATCAAATGACCAAATAAGATAAAAGAAACATTTTATCACTATATGCAGAAGTTCAATTCCTTTTGTAAGGAGTTTGTAATTAAGACTATGATAAAATACAGTTTAGCACTACTAATTATCCGGACTCACCTCATCGTCCCTCGTTCTGTCTTTGTCTCGTCTCTCCTTCCTTCTGTCATCCTGTGTGGAGATAATAGAGTTAATGTTACCACTATAATGGCAGCAGCACAAAAGGGGGGATGAACAGCCTGTAGTTTCAGAGGAAAAGGAGGAGAGTTGATTTATTTATTCTGCTAACACTCAATATTAGAGTAGGAAAAGTAGTGGCTAGATTTGGTTAATGTGAAAGCAGTAAAACCTTGTTATAGCTAGTGTCACCATTCAACCAGCCAAATGTTGGCATTATAAAGGGGTTTGCAATATATCATGGCATTATAAAGGGGTTTGCAATATATCAAGAAAGACTTACAGTATATACCTTGTTATATTGTCACCATTTGACCTGCCAAACAGTGGCATTATAAAGGGGTTTGCAATATATCATCGCATTATAAAGGGGTTTGCAATATATCAAGAAAGACTTACGGTATATACCTTGTTATATTGTCACCATTTGACCTGCCAAACATTGGCATTTATAAAGGGGTTTGCAATATATCATCGCATTCTAAAGGGGTTTGCAATATATCAAGAAAGACTTATATACCTTGTTATATTGTCACCATTTGACCTGCCAAACATTGGCATTATAAAGGGATTTGCAATATATTAAGGAAGAGTTATAAAAATAGATTAACAAACAAGGAAAATAGGTTATTGATTTAGGCAGTAACCGAGGCTGGAAATCAAACGAAGGCATTATGTCAAGGTTTTATTATACTCAGATATTCAAAATAAATTTCCTAAAGAAAATAATCCTTTCACAGTTATCTAAACGATTGAAAATTAAGGAAAGAATCAGAAAAATTTCCATCAATAGTAGACATTTCACTGAACTATACACTAAAAGAAGTACTGTATGTATACCTAGACATTTTGCTTCCACTGGTAAATTCGCCCAGTTTTTATTTCGACCTTCATATTTGTTTACTATGGTAGGCTGTTAACTAATATTTACTGTTGTGCTAAATCTGCCCTTATTAAATTACGGAGAGCTAAAAACCAAAGGTTAACTGTGGTGAAGATTTTCTGGCATAAATGTCCATTAATTTAAGCTGCCATTCAACATTTCTCATTTGCACTTTCAACCCTGGGGTTAATTCATTATTGCAATCTTCAAGACTTACATCATCTTTTCGTCTATCATCTCGTCGTCTGTCACCATCTCGTCGCTTGTCATCGTTTTTATCTCTGTGATGACGCCTTTCATCATCATCGTCCTTTCGTCGTCTGTCACCATCTCTTTTTTTCTCATCGTCTCTATCACGTCTTTTCTCATCGTCTCTATCTCTGTGATGACGCCTTCCATCCTCATCATCCTTACGTTGTCGTCGTTTGTCACGGTCTTCATCATCCCTGTTTCGTTTATCTTTGTCATCATCAGTACGGTGACGCTTGCGTTTTTCCTCCTCTTCCCGTTTTTGTCGTCGTCTTTCTCTTTCCTCTTCTCTGTCTTTGTCCCTCCTCTTATCTCCATCATTATCATCATCATCTATGGCCAAGCCTTTCTTTCTTTCATCATCTCTTGGTTTCTTTCTGTCATCTTCTGTCTAGGAACAAAACAAAATGTATGGTCTAATTTATTTTTATTTTTTTTGCCTTTATTTTACCTGGTATATAATTTTATTGGGTGAGGCCAAAGCATTCTTGTCAACCGTGATTTTGGAAATCTTCATAGGGTATTTTTCAATACAACATACCTTGATTTTTCCTTCCCGCTTTTCTCTTCTTTCTCTCCTTTGTCTTTCTCTTTCTTCCTAAAAATCAAATGAAAAGTTTATAGAAAAAGTTCTCAAATATATTTTATTTCCGGTATAATAAGATAACAATGACTCTTAGGTACAAAACTTATGCATCTGCTTTAAATATCAATGAACACTACTAACCATTCAATTTTAATAATTATTTTTTTGATATTTAAATTTTAGTTTTGAGTTGGTGACTTTGATCTGAGCAGACACTGAAAAAAAGTCTTCCCTTTATAAATCACATAGGTCCTTTATAACAAAACTAATATTCTGACAAAGAAAGAGGATATCAATCTTTATAACAAAATACAACCGGAAGATCTAATCCTACCCTAACTATAGGATCTGATTAAACAAAGCTTCTAAATATAAGCAATATAAAAAAAATCAACTGTAAGCAAAAGAATAACTTAAATACACAATATCCAGGCGTGCCCTCTCTAGAAAAATCATAGGAACAGCATGCTTGATAGTGTAACACTTATCTGTGTAAGATGAAAAATTAATAAGAAATTGCACATGCACTGTTCTTTAAAAAAAAGGGGGCATAACTCCATATCAATATAAAGTGTATAGATTTCATCTAAGATTTATGTTGTACTTCTGACTGCTGACAGATGGGTGAATTGATCAACAAACATTCTGTTCAAGATTTTCCCTACTCAGCTGTGTTGCGAAGGTGTAAAAAGTTTAGACTTCCAAGAAAAATTAAATATCTAAGGTATACTCTCATACTGAACCTTTGTATCAACTTTGATGAAAATCTGTTAACAAATTGGGTGGGATAGAGTGAGGACAATTAATGAATTGCAATGGATTTTTTACAATATTTGTAGCAATAAAGTAAAACATTGCCCCCCTCCCCCCTAAACTTGCAGGGGTTCAAAAACATATCAAGTAGATTTTGAATAATGGAAAGTATTATCAAATTACAAAATCTCAATCTTCTCATTAAATCAACCTACAGTTTGCTATGCATTAGCTATAAGCAATCTATGTTTACATGTAGGTTATTATAGCCGAAACCTGCATTACATTTGTTCCAGGTATATTTCAGATGTTTTTTGTACAGAACTTCTTTATGTGAATCTTAGATGTCATTGGAAGTTTACAAGATGATATTGGGGAATAACATTTCCAGTCCCGTATGGTTATGCAGGGCCAGTGGATTTTTTCTATGAAGCAAGTTAAAATTTCTACCTACTTGCCAGCTGGGTTGGTGTACAAACCATCAGATAATTACAATGTATCACACATTTAAAAGCAAATATAGGCAAAATAGGCAAAAGAGCAACTGACATTGGTATTTCTTTTTTGCTATATGTATTTCCACTATAGTATAATCTAAGAAACTAGTATCAATACATCAAATCTTAAGTTTTCAAACACTTTGTTAAACTTCTGGGCAAGTGATTTTCAAAAAAAAATGTTTTTGTCTAAGATCATGTATTCTGAAATCATTTTATATACATGTATTATATATCAGGACATTTTACCATGGTAACAAGATCCTAATTGACATGGGAAATCAGTTTAATGTGGAGGACGCTAAAAAAGTAAACTTAACAATTATGAGACAAATTAGAAATTTAAACTAATTATTCTTGTTGGCCAAGATGGAAGCGAGCAGGGGGTTTTAAAATGGGAGAAAATCATAAAAATATCCCAATCTACCCTTGGTAATCAAAATGAAATCTTCTCATCATTCTCATTAATTAACATGTTGATGCAACTTACAAATTAATGGGAGGGATGAAAAGATTTAATTTTAATTAGACTTAGAAAATCCATATGATCAGGATGATGACCATTTTATTTTCAATCCCAGAATTTAGACCTGGTCTTCTTAAAGTGCTCTAACCCCGGTACCATCAGGCCATGGCCATTTAAGAGGCCTAGGACACTATATATATGGAGTATGAATGTTAGTATCAATCACTGCATCATCAATGTAATGTTTAACAACAGGCAATGTTAACAAACAAGGCTGCAATAATACAAAACAGACATCGAAAGGAAAAAGATATAGTTAAAAAATAAATAAATTGGAAAGGAATGTTATGGAGAAAAAAAAATGCTCAATTCTGAAAAGGGCAACTTGGATTAAACCACATCAGGCTCCAGCAGTGTTATAGAAAGTCTATAGCCATCTGCCTTACCTCAGTCAACTGAGACCGGCTTTCTTCCAAGTTGGTTCGCCGTCGATCCTAGTAATTAATATGATCTCTAATCACCATAGCAACGAAGCAATAGTTCCCGTTATCTTGACATTGGCTTGGTATAAATGTATGATTATAATAAATACCTGTCAAAGACAACTATTGGTACCTCAGTATTTATATTAGTCTATACTGTTATTGCATAATTCTGCCCTACCTCCATTTATACATAATATATGACATGAACTAGTGTTACCCATATAAATTATAATTCAATATCAAAAACCATATATGTTTTACGACCAAAATCTCTATATACATGAATTAATACATTTTTATTTTGTTTTCATTGTCTTCACATTCATACACCATTTAGAACTAAACTTAGTAAAGTAAACAAAGTATTTAATATACCCGTAAACCAAAATAAACAATGAAAAAGAATGTTTTTTATAAATAAAAACCATTAGGATCATCATTTCCTATATGATTTTAGAAAGCATGTCTAGCAGATAATTTTTGAGAAAACATACACTGATGCCAACGGCTCTGATAACAAACAAAACTTTACACTCCATCAGAAATCATATGCCGGCTCTGATAACAAACAAAACTTTACACTCCATCAGAAATCATATGCTACAGTATTTTGTTCATACAGATCCGTTTCAGTTTTCATCTGTGTGTTACAGACACTGTCCAAACTATTTTTTCCTTTAGCATGTATCACTGCATTACATTTTCTGCTCATCAGGGTTTTATGCTCCAAAATTTATTTAACACTTTCGGGGTTTTCCAGCATTTGAACAAATTCCTATTTAAAACAGCCCATCACATATCCTACCTCATCTTTGTTTCGGGATCGCCTGTCATCGTCTTTATGGCGTCTTTCTGAAAGTAAAGAAATAAACTTTTGAATTATCTTCACAGAGGTAAACACACAATCACATTAATATTTACTTGTGTTGATCAGGGTTTTTTTTCTTTTTCTTTTCACATAAGTTCCATCAATTCACTTTTTTTGTTATCTTGTCATGATTCAATGTTTTTAATATCTTATGCTGTCCATATGCTTAGATGGAAATCCAACTCATTTACAAATGAACTGCTCAAAATAAAACAAAATTTTATCAATCATACCATCATCATCCCTCTTTTTTCTGTGACGGTCATCGCCATTCATTTCATCCCTGTGTCTGTCTTTCCTCCTTTGTTCCCTATCATCTCTCGGTCTTTTTCCATCATCCTTCTGAAATCATATATCAAATGTTAACAATTATCTTACTTGTACCAATATTACACATCCTTGCATTCTAGATCAACTGCTCATCTCTATCACAAAGTAAAATCTGTTTAAAACGTAATTTGTGCAAATATTATGCATCTTTGCATTACACTGTCTTAAAATAAACTGTTAAAGGCGAACGATACGAACTGTTCTACTGATCATCTTCATCACAAAATAAAATCTAAGTAAGAAGATTGAAATATGAGTAACTAATGTAAAACCTCATTTTTTCCAGAAAGAAATGCAAATTACATTGTAATTAGTATACATGAATACATTAAATTTGAAATTACAAATTTTATGTAATAGCTACTAAGAACAAGCTCAAATGGCGTAAGTTTTAAGCCTCCTTTAAAGTGTTGTTAGGTTGATGTTTTCAGTTGGACATATAAATGCTGGCGCGTCCTTAAATGACCATAGCTGTTAATAGGACGTAAAACTCAAACAAACCAAACCAAACATATAAATGGTTTATAC
Source organism: Mizuhopecten yessoensis (assembly GCF_002113885.1). Classification (NCBI taxonomy): domain Eukaryota; kingdom Metazoa; phylum Mollusca; class Bivalvia; order Pectinida; family Pectinidae; genus Mizuhopecten; species Mizuhopecten yessoensis. The sequence continues at coordinate 244,888 of NW_018405184.1, forward strand.
CAATGAAAATGTTATTTTTCAGTGAAGTGTGAGTATATCAAAATGAACAAAACAAACTTTAAACCCAATTTAAACCGAACAAAGCACACAGAAAAATGCCAAGGGAGAGCTAGGGAATATTTCAAGTGAGACAGATTTGGGGTATTTGCACTATAACTTGTATCCGAACAATTCAAACTATCTAGCCAAACCAACTCTATATAAATATCTGTTGAGGGTTTAGTCATTTAACCTTCAGAAAATATTTTCATGTCTTTTATTTTGTCGATGAAGCATAAATCCTGATTAAGCAAAAACAAAAAATCCAATTAAACCTGGTTTAATTGGCTTTAAGAAGTCAAGATAAACACAAATAAGCAGTTTTAGGGAATTATAATAATTAAATTCAACAAATCATTGGCAGAATATGGTTCATAAACAAATATGTGTGAAAAAGTGGCCATAAAATCTTTGACCAGTATGGCAGTAAAAACAACAAACACCTGTGAAGCAATTCTGCCATACTCATCATATTCTACAGAAACTATTTATGGAAAGTCTTGGGAATAATACATTGAACTTTACCATTGTACTATCTAAGTGTCACTGTGTATTCATTTACAAAATGATCAATACACTAGTCACTATATTGCTTACAAGATTAAAAGCATGGAATTAAATCACCACACTCAAGAAATTAAAAACACAACCTTGTTAAGCATAAAAATGGACATCTAGATAGAAATACAGATGAAATTTGTCAAAAACATTAAGCCGGCAAGTGAAAGCATCTTATTAAAAGCAATTAGTTGTTCAACCTATAATTGTTACCAAAGAGATTCAGTTACATCATAACCAAAACTTTATATGTTTAAACAATGAAAAAAATGTAAGAAATAATCAAACCTTGGAGAAACAATCTAATTAGATTAAGCCTAATGTGAGTAAAACAGAATTTGTTCTAAATTATAATTTCATGGTTTGAGTAGACAGGTTCAGAATATGCTCAGTTTTTTACAACTCTCTAAACAGAGTATAATCTTTCAAAATCACCTTTAATGCCTTGCTCAATTCATCAGTAGTCCAAGTATCCTCTTTTGATCGGTTCTGAAAATTCAAAAAAATGTATCTCTACTTTATCATTGCTTGTCTAGATTGATTCCTCATCAATTTATTGAAAGTTCAGGGTTAGACACTAACAATGTTTGTTTGGTAGTCCAGAGGACTAATTGAAAAGATAATCTGGTAGTCACATGAAAATGTAACTACTTCAAGACTTCCTGCAGGCAACACCCCAAAATTAGAATAAGAATAGCATTTAACCATGACAAATTTAAAACTCTCTGTATGCAATATAAACAAATGCTAGTCGTTTCGTTAACAGGTCGTTTCGGTAACAAGTCGTTTGGGGAGGGACGAAGTCATTTGGGGAGTCCCGAAGTTGTTTCGGGACTTAATCAAGTTGTTTTGGGACATATACAGGTTTCAGTTATAAATAACATTTCGCTCCCATTTCATAAAAAGTCATGTAAATAAACAAGTATGGTTTTAGTCTATGACCTGTAATAGCTGTATCACGACCTACCCGTGCTTGGGATCATTATAGTGTTAACAGATTGCTAGTACTTGAGGGGATACCTACCAACATTTACCCAATTGACAATGTGTTGTTTCCTGGTGAAACTAATTTCATTATTAAATACAGATCTAGAGGAACTTATGATATTCCACATCAACTTCTTTCATTACTGATAGGTTAATTCCTTCGTTTGATATTGTATTAATTAGTTTTCAATTCACTTTATTCTCCGTTATTGTTATTGACATTAAGAGACGAATGAGTAACATTGATTCTAACAATGTTTTAAACATTTTATTTTTGCTATATTGAAATTAAATTTCATGAAAGTAAAAACGTGAAACACGTAGAATATATTTAGACATGTGAATCAATTCATCAAATCCAGCAATATAGTTTGAACGATGTTTTCATGTTGTGTATTTGTGTCTGTGTGAATATTATATAAATTTATTCATGTGTTATTAAAATCATGTAATGGTAAATGTATGAAGGGAGAAGGCTATGATAAGTTGTAATAATTTTTATCCAATCAATTGTCTAAATTTAGTTGACATTAAAATACGTTTAAAGAAAAAAGACAGTGGTATCTACAGAAGATAAAAAAAATATGAAAAATCTCGAAACGACTCAAAAAAAGTCCTGAAATGACTTTCGTCTTGTTACCAAAACGACCTGACACCATATAAACATGATGAATAAAAATTCATTGGAATTTTTCCAATAAACCAGCAAACTTAATATATCAACGATTTGGTAATAACGCCATCTTCTGAGAGATGGTAGCCGGGACATAAAGATGATTTTTACATAAAAATAATCTTTTATACCTTTTGTCAAAATGCTAGTGATTTTTGCAAATATTTCTTTTGACGATGTACCTTTTTGACTATTTTGGATAAAACATCAACTGTCTTCTAAGTTAAATCGCCAATCGTAGCCCCCCCCCCCTCCCTTTGAATAATAGTTGTTACATTTCGAGACTGCTACGAAGACACATTTTGCCACAACGTTGGTTTTTTGGTTGTTATCACATCATTTTATACAAATGAAATAAATATATATCGTATTGAACAGGAAAACCATGAAATTTTCTATTTCTTACATTTTTTCACGTCATGCGGCGAAAAATATTGCTACATCAGAAAAGCGCGGGAATGTGTAACATAGTTTTTGACGCCAATTTGTAATGACATCACGCTTGACAACAATACAGAGCGCCATTTTGAATGGGTTTTAATTGCAATTTTGCCGTTTGCTAGTATTATCTGGTAAAATTCCAGACAAAAATTATATTAATTGTGTAGTTTTGTAAAAACGATAATTTATGTTGCAAAGGTTGACAAAACAACCACTTATATTCTGCTGTCACTTCATCTAAACTTGAAACTGAAAAATCTACGCAGAGGATATAATGCACCATTCAGATTGGACAATACTAAGAGTGACATTTTTACTTACGAATATATAATATTTCGTTTATCTTCACTGCATTAAACATGTTTTTATTGAATGGAGAATTCATGATATTTCACTAAAACACTGTACTACATACCGATACCGTAAGGTTTACCATCATATTTTTGTAGACAGTATGCAGCCTCAATTTCCCAGAAGGCTTTCACGCATGGAGAAGCACCGGAAGTGTATAGATAATCTAACAAATTTGTAACATTTCCAATAAAACCGAATACACACCCGAAAATATAATAACAATTAATTATGTTTCAAACTCATCTTGCTGATCTGCGGGATCAAGACACAAGCAATATCATCCTTAACTTTCCTGTTGATTCGAGAGAAAAATACTTGTTTAAACTATATTCTAGTTACCTAGACCATTTTTTAAGATAAACGAATGTAATATGGAGGTGTATGATCCTTTATTTCCTTAGGGAATCATCTGTCATGTTAAATGTGCAAATTGTTAATTATTAGCTAGGATTGGTATTAAGTTGAAAAGATTCCAGATCAATAGATCAGAACTTATCCGCAAACAAGACTCCAAAAATGACAATGCTGTACCAGCTTCACAAACTTTCCAATTTTGGCGATCACATTGTCAAAAACAGCTGTTTGTGTCGTGATAACAGTTAGAAATAGAAAGCAAACGTGAAGAAACGAATATAAAGTGGCCTGTCAAAGAAGTGAAGTAAATGTGAAATATGAACTGAACAGCAGCTCACCCTTTCTGACGGCATCTTCCTGATATTTAATGGTAAAACTGAACTGCTGAGATACGACACGGTTTAAACCTGCAGTGGTTGTGGTATTTTCATCACTAACGCCGCCATTTTCAAGCTCAGGTATGTACCAGAAATGAAACGTTAAACATTACACGACATAATATATCTTATAGAACATTGGTTAAAAAGTCAAATTGTCCTTGGAAATGAAAAGTTGCTTTGCTTCTTTGCCAATTATTTATAAAAAAATATGTATTTTGAAACTTTTATATGTTTCCGTTATTTACGACATGGAAAATTAGACTGTCCTAATAATGAGGGATGATAGCTCCTCGATACACGAAAGGAAAAGAAAAAAAAACAAATGAAAAATAAAATAAAGGAAATAAGGAGATTAAATATCAAATGTTTAAGGGGTTGACTCAACATATTTTTCGCTAGCTAAAAAAACCCTACGGAGAGTATTCGAACACACTACATCTTCTCTCCCCTATCTGAAAATGGACCTGGACCAAGGTCGCCCTGAGCTTCAAGGCTGTCTGCAACAATATTTACAGTGAGGTGTTACAGGCAGTGGCGTACGGTTCAGGCCTGTTAGAAGTTCACCTTTTTTGCCAACAGGATACATTAAGTCAAAATAGTCATGCCAGACGACAAGAAAACCGCTGCAGCAAAGAAGAAGGCAGCTGATGAAACGCAGTTGCTACCGGTTATTCTGCGCTATTTCAAGTTAGCCGGGGTTGCGCTTACTGTGTATGGTTTTGGTTACACACAGTTTAGTCCAAGTTGGATTCTTATAGGGTTAGTTGCTTATGTATGGAAAGAAAAATACACCCAGCGAAGACAACAACAGATAAAGACACAGCAGCTTATAGCGAAAGATGAGGCATCGACAATATTGGCTCGAGTGGAAGACCTGCCATCTTGGGTAAGAAAAACAACAACCCTCCCAAAACAACATCAATGTGTATTACGAGTGTAACAGGTGAAGTGTGAGCCACATACCATGGCCGCAGGGCAGATTCTCCCTATACTAATCTGACAAATTTACCTGAGTAGTAATCATAATAATGATTGGCAGTGAGATGTCTGCGTTGACACCTGTATGGCTACTAGTACTAGATGTTGTAATTGAGGGGCATACCACATACGGAATGCTGTGTATCGGGAGATTTATCATTGTGCAGTCAGGCATGTCCGTAAACTGCTGACATGACCATGAATTCTTCAAGGTTTATACGTATACACCTACACATGTTCCTGCTATCAAATAGATACATGAATGGAGTGTATTGTTAGGAATTTTGATCTTGCGAACCAATAAATTGTAGACATAAGACCTTAAACAAAAATCGTTTGGATTTACAGGTGTGTCATATGTGTACAGGTGTGTACTCAACATCTCGCATTATATACACACATCCGACAGGACTGAAGGATACAGTATCCACATTTTCATTCATTGGCATGATGTTGTAAAACTAAAACTGACTGCTTATATGATGCTTAATTAAAATTTGAAACATATATAGAATTTAGCAGACTTCAGAAAGTGTTGAAAAGCATTACTGTATTTGCAATATATACAGCTAAATTTAGCTACTGTACTAAAGGCTATATAGCAGTAAAAGTAGAGGACTTCGCGAATGTAAACCAAAAAAATAAACTCTAATGATTGGCAAGAAGAAAAAAAGTTTTAAGACCTTTTATAAAGCTATGAATAGCTTGGTCTAAAACAAATGTTCCTTGAACCCACAACAGAAAGTTATGATTTTATGTCATGCAAGTGTAACCTGATGCTACAGAAAGGAATGTCAACAAACAGCTGTTGATCAACAGAAAACAGCTTGTTGAGCAAGCACAAAACCTGATCATGATATCATTAGGGCTACAAAATGAAGTTTTTCTGCTGTTAATAAATAGAAAATTCATACTATGAATGGCATTAAAAAGTAGATTTTAAAAAAGTGCTATCCAGTATGTTTGGGAATAAGACTATACACAATTCATATGTCCATGGCATTACAAAATTACATTCCCTGCAATTGTTACCATACAGGAATTGTTCCTTTTTGACCACACTAAGGGTCAGGAGGGTACATGTATATCCTGTTAGTGTTACATAGTTGATCCTTTTTAAATGGGAATTAGGAATAACAGTACTTGTACATTGATTTAAAAGTACATTACAAAGCAAGNCAAAGCAAGATTTTTTTAACCACCACAGCAAAGCTGGGGGGGGGGGGTTGAAGTACTGGAATTTTTCTGTTTGTCAATGTTTGCCCTTGTTCCCCCAAAGTACAATGCACTGCACTTATATTATGGTTCTTGATATACAGAACCCAATTCATCCAGATGATAAATAATGATATATTGGAGGTAATATTGGAGTTACCTCCCCTATAAATGGAGTAATGCCCCTTCGTTGAAAAAACATGAGTTTGTTGAAAAATATGTTTCACACCACTCTTGTCATATTATAAAGTTGCTGCACTGTCTTAAATGATTCTAATATAACACCTTAATGAGGGGCTATGAGTAAAAAATATATAAAGGTGTGGGGCATGTTTGGCTCATGCAGCGATTTTTTTTCATATTTTGCAACAATGATGCCAGATTGCAGACAGAATTGAAAATGAAGGTTTCAGCTCCCTAGGGTCTTATTTGGCCAAATTAGAGCTCCTTGAAGTATTTCTGACCAGAACATTAAGATATACTTACTGAAGAACCTGAGAAATCACTATTTTAATCTAAAGCTGATTTTTTGTGTTATAATTTAATGCGACTGTGGGATTTTAAGTATTGAAGTGAACCCCCACCTTCAAGTTACCTCCCCAATTTATGAGGTTATTCCCTATTGTTTAAAATGATGTTAACACTACTTTATTAATACATAATTCAACTTTTTACTGTGTCTACCTCAATCATAAAACAGTAAAAAAAAATGTGTGTTTACAAATGAAGGCATTTTAGTTCTCATTTACTTGGCCCTGGTGCCCTTAATTAGAAAGGATATGGTATATGGTAGAGAAAGACAGCCTAGGTTTATTTCTATAATTTAGATATAGCCAGTCCTAGTACAACATGTATACAGTGATTACAAGGCAGCTATTTATAATTATGACGAATGAACACTCACAGAACAGAGACTAACTCTCTGTTCAAGGTCCAACTAGGAGGGTGATGGTTTATAATTAGATACTTCACTATGTTTTATAATTTAAACATAGCGTTAACATAAAGGACAAAACATAAACCTATACATTAATGTGTACACATATTTATTGAATTATCAACATGAGCCCAGGTAGCCTTGATGTTTTAATTCATCCGATAATATTTTATGGTTGGAATATTGATTGGTTATTTACATCAGTCAACTAAACATTGTAAATTTATGCAACATGAAAAGAATTGTTTGAATTCACTATAAATGCTAATTATGGAATATACTAGCACTGCTTCTAAGGTTACATATCACTCATTGTATAGAGTCTGAGACAAAGCTCAAGCATTTAGCTTAGGTACATATATTGTACATCCTAGGTCTGCTGTCATGATAAGTAATGAACATGTGTATTGAATTGTAACAAAAAGCTTACAAAAAATGCAGAATTGATTAGTGAGGAAAGAGTTTCCTTTGAATATAAACAAGTATACATATCATCACTATCAGCTGGTATGTTTTTCCTGACCAGTTTCCGGTTAAATTAGACAATGCCTGTATAGATTTTATAGATATCATGTTTAATTTAGTGCAGTTCACATGCATGTACTTTGAGTGCTTTAAAACGAGTGATGTGACATTCACTGCAATGCATGTAAAAGAAGATCAAACATGCAACACATGCTTCAAATCACTTTGATTTATTGTGTATGACTTGTGGTAAATAATATGTATGACATATTAATGGTATGATAAAGTAATGAAAATTGCCACGTACAGTATATATATACATTGTAATATGTTACATTTTCAAAATATTTTTTGTTTACGGATTTGACCAGGTTTTATATTGTCATGTGGTAGGGGCCTAAGGGGGGAGGGGGGCATGTTTACTTCTGGTTAATGCCAAAAACCTGACAACAACAAAAATGTGATGCGGAGGAACTGGACTGGGTCGAACATCGGCGACCAGGTAGCTCAATTGATAGAGCGTGTGTCTGAAGTTCAGAGTGTCCAGGGTTGGAATACGGGTCTCTATGGAACTTATATTATACAATAGCAAGTTGCTAGGATAAAAAACCTAGGCCTGTATACATGTACATGTGTTGACTGTCACATATGGTACAGTATAATGAATTGCTGAAATACAAAATAGGGTCTGTAGGTAAGATTTACAAAAAAATGTATTTTATTTGTTTTTTTGATTTTGTAACAAATATTTAACAGACATATGCACATGTACTAGAGCAAATTTTAACTTAGGGAAAATTATCCCTCAAAAAAGCCTTGGCTGGCAGAAATCTGTAGAGTCCTAGATCAGATTACCATTTTAATTTAATTACACCTTATCTTGCTCTTGGTCTATTACATGTTGTTTTGTAAGTAGTGCAGTAGTCTGAGTAAATATATATCATGTGCTGACCGTCCATTCAAAATTATTAGCCTTGAATTTTGAAAGCATGCTAGTGTGCATGTATTGATCCTTAATTGTGTAATATACTTTTTGTATTGTCACCCAGGCTGTTGTAAGCAAGGGTTGTGATATAGCTATGTGTGTAGATCTAGATAGAATTGTAATTTAGAAATCTCCTGTTTCTGATCATTTACATTAAGCTTGTATATACTATATAATCAGAAACATGACAATACAAAAAGTATATTACACAATTAATGATCAATACATGCAGACTAGCATGCTTTTCAAATTCAAGGCTAACAATTATAGCCATAAAACATGTATACAGTATAGACAGATATATAATGTATATGCTTGATGCATTACAATCTGTAGGGTCTCAAGCTCAAACACTAATACAAAAAGAAATTCAGTTTTTATTTCAGTACATCACGGAATTAGATTAGATTGTTATCTAAGTCTGTGAGTACATGTAATAATCATATACACAGTTCTATATTTAGAAATTAAACGATTTTATACAAAAAAAAGCAATGAACTGGGTAGATTTATCTTATCTGCATGTGTTATTGCATTGATAAACCAAATCATTAAACACATTTTGTATATATGCAGATTGTGATTTAATATTAACAAGACTTGATCCCAACTACCATATTTAATTTAAAGTGTTTGTGGAAGAGGTGGGAGGGGTAATACTATTAATTCCTAGCTATTTCTACATGTTTTACCAGTCATACCTGTACATTTCACAATTGTCTGATGGCATTTTTAGACTTCAGTTGGTTTAATCTTGGTCATCTGCTTCAATATTTAGCCTGAAAAACATTCTAGATTCATTTGTATATGTAGCTGACTTTGATGAACTGACAAAACAAACATGAAAAGGTAATCAACAAGAATTATGATATGACCTGACTACATACATGACATGTAATTAAGTGCCTGTACATGTTTGCACTTGTATGCTTATAGTCACTCTCCTATAACATATGTACATGTACAATGTGTCATGATTAGTTTGTACCTATAAGTCTTAAGACTTTTGGTGAATAAAGAACTTGAACATGTAGGTATTATAGTGGCCTGAGTTGATTATTTATTTTTTTCATCATAATCCAAATGCTGAGTTACATTTTCCACCATATTATACCAAGATATGTTGATTATATCTATTCTACCAAGTAAAATGTAATGAAACTCTTTTTGTGTCTACCTCAGAGTCCATAGGCCTGTGATAAGCAAGGTGACCTAGATAATCTCAATTGTTTAAATTCAGCTGTTCTTTTTTACCATTTCTGACCCTATATATAATGGCAGTTGCCCTCTTTGGGAAGGAATTATCATTTTCAGCCACAATTTGGACGACAGCTACAGGTGATAAACATTTAACACTGAAGTCATACCAGATACTTATTTCAATCAATCTGATCGACCTATCTATACATGTAGCTCATCAACACATGAAATCAGCATTTGACAGATTTACAAACACTATTTCAAGTCACCTCTGTAGTAAATTCAGCTGAACATTCTGACCGGGAGCTTGACAGGTAATTATAGCTGATTTAGAGGTTAAATAGAAACTTATTTTGGATGTCTGTTAGCAAATATTCAAAAACATACAAAATAGAATATGTGTACCAACGGCTCTCTTGGTTACATTTGTTGGGGAGGTTTTTGCAAAAGCATTGGTCTGTTGGAAAATAAAACGTGCATGGTCTACCATCCAATAATACATGGTGATTAACCAATGAAAAGTGTTGTTACATCAAAGATGTGGTAGCTAGAATTTCCTTTTCAACTTACCAATAACATGAATATTAATGTACCTATATATGCAAAAGAAAGATATGAAAGAAATATCATTATTGTATGATTGAATTAATACCTACACAAGTACAACCTTTATCTGGCCTGCAGCAGGCATGCATTCAGCCCTTCAACAGCTTTGATAAAGTGTGCATATGAAAACAGCCAAAAAAGAATTGAAAACCTTTAATGTGACTACTGTTTAAAATTTTATTTCCTTTATTTTTAGGTGCATTTCCCTGATGTTGAAAGAGCGGAATGGTTTAATAAGGTAAGCTATTGATCAATCTTATTATATATATATAATATTCCAGAATTTTCAATTACATTTGCCCAACATTTTCCCGACGTTCCATAGTTNATATATATATATATATATATATATATATATATATATTGTTACTGATATGCAAAATATAAAAGTGTTTGGAAGGTCCAGATTTTTCAATTACATTTGCCCAACATTTTGCCGACGTTCCATAGACGTTATAATTAGCAGTATATGTTGTGTAATTAGGTCTGTAAAATGAAGTTCAAAGTCGCAGCAAGAGCTCATGAGGTCAAATCATATAGTGTTGTAATGGGTGTGACCTAGGCATTCTGTTCTAAAATGCTGAAATTGTTTTCATGACATATCAGTTCATAGATCTGCATATGCATCATGTACACAGTACCTTGCATACCATTCTTAAGGTCCATATGTAAACTCCAAAATCAAAATTACAGCATTATTGGGGTAAAAAGGTCAAATTGAATAATTGTAGTTTACATAACATATGCATTTTGAAGAAGTTTTTAAGTAACTTCATACTAGATAGATGTCTTCAGGCATTGTTTGGTACATAGATGTCCAGACAGTGTGTGTTACAGAAAGATGTTAAGATATATATATAAAGTGTGTGTAATGTACAATGTGTATATACCACACCCATGTCCAGACCACACTCCAAGGTCAAGATCAGTATGACTGTGGTTTGATTTAGTACCTTATATTAACTGGTATTCTATTTATTAGTTAGTATAGGAACCCTTTTAAATATTCCTTTGCATTTTGACTGCCCAATGTCCAAAATTACGTATCTACATTAATGTAAATACATGTGTTCACTCATTTAATTACAAACAGAAATGTTTAAAATGAAATCTTTCTTACAGTGGTTTAATGTTTACCTAAGAACAGGAAAGTTAATTTAAATCTGCTGATTCATGATCAGCTGAATCATTTGTTATTTTTGCAGCTTTTAGCCCACGCTATTCATATGTATAACCCTCAAGCCACTGTGCATTCACTAGTATTCCCACACATATGGTTACAGTACCTACTAACGTACTCGGCTGTAACATAATGTTCGTGTTGAGCAGCCAAGCATGATAATATCTATAGCTCGTTGAAAGTCTTCAAACAGATGACAATATATTACATATATACAATGTCCGTGTAAGTTTAGATAGTGAAATATGAATAAATTGAAACAGTTGAGTGCCTTTTAACATGTTTTATATATAGCAGTATATACGTCCAAATAATTTAACCTGACCATGCAAAATGAAGTGTCACAATACATATATGTAATACAGCCCTTGTAAAGGGTTGGAATTGACAACCCTCTCAAGTATCTCCAGAAATAACTCAATAAGGCACGGGCCTGTACATAGCTATATAGGGAATACCTGATTTTACTGTCACATTATCATGGCACTAGTTCTGTTGTGTACATAGATAGCGGTTGTGACTATACAGCTTAAAAGTCTGAACAATTTGATGTCTCTGCAAATATTTGCTTGACCTCAGAAATAAGGTCAAATAAAGCTTCAGGGGAAAAAAAAAATCCCAAACATTACATAATACTGGAAACTAAAATGTATTTTTTTCTACCAGAGAATGTTGTGTAATTAAATACAATGTACAATATATATATATATGTTAATGGGACGGAAAACCTGTTAAGTGATTGTGAATCATGACCTTTAACTCATTCATCCCTGAAATTTTCCAACCTTTGCATTGGAAGATCTAGAGTTCAAATGAGTCTTCAGGGGTGAATGAGTTAATATGCAAAAAATGGTTTATGTAAATAGATAGAGAATAATACATGCCTTTTTCCATATCACACCTAGTATCAACCCGAGACTGCAATATCAGCCCAAGGGCCGAAGGCCCGAGGGCTGATATTGGTCGAGGGTTGATACTGGGTGTTATATGGAAAAAGGCGTGTTTTATTCTGTTTATTACATACTTACTAATAAAAACTACTATCTTATGATTTTTTTTTGTTTTTGAAATATTGAAAAACGATTTTTTTTCTCCAAAAGAGGTGTGATATGGGTTTTGCTGGCTGATACAGGTTTTGGGGTGTGATATGGCGGGAGCTGATACAGGTTTTGGGGTGTGATACGGCGAGGGCTGATATGGGTTAGAGCAATTGTGTCATATCGCATTTACAAAAAAGACGTATTTATTAGTAAGTATGTAATAAATCCACATACAAGTAGGTACCTTATAAGGGATGGAGCTTCAACACCAATGAGTCCGTAAATGTTACTTTTGTTAGTTTAGGTTCTGATGACTGTTGGCTTAGCCATCCAAACATGTAAACTACTAAAACTTACATGTATCCTTGGTGCTGATGGTCCATCACTGATCAACTTGTATTTGCGTATACCTTCTTATGGTGTATCTCTACTAGAATACTTCAGTATCCACCTCAGATTCCTCCACCGGTACATCGACCGGCCACTACCCACCGGACGTTAGATCTCCTCGCCTAATATTTGTATTGGTGTACCAATACCTTGATTCATTTCTACAATATATCCACATCATGATATTTGTTTTGTCCAACAGATTCTGGACCAGATCTGGCCCTTCATTGGAGATTATGTGAAGAAACTGCTGATGGACTCCATTCAGGAGAAGATCCAGCAGAGCCATTCCACAGTGGGATCATTCAGGTTCACACAGATCGACCTCGGAGATATTGTAAGTATGGTGATAGGGAAATCCTTTGGATTATGTTTACAATTATAACATGTTTTACAGAAGTTGGTGACCTGAAAGTTGATATTGCATCTTGCATTTTCACAGTTATTCTCACTGTTGATAGCTCAGGAGACCCTGTGCAAATTGTGATCACTGATCTATGAACCTGTGTTTTACAGACAATAATCTGGTAGGCTTAACATATAGCTTTACACTATACAATAAAAATCTTTCATTAGATTTCACAGTTCTCAAGAAAAGGGGTTGGCTTATTACCAGGCAACCCCTCCCAAATGCATGGAAGGAAGGGAAAAGGAAGGTAGACTTATGTGACATTTTATCACTGACTCGTAAAATATGGTATGCATATAGTTAAGTATGATTGATTATTAGGTTTTTCTGTAACATTGGTTTTAAATTACTTTTGCTGCACAAACACAATATAAAACATGTTTCTTTTTCTGTCTCAACCAAACAGCCCCCCAGGATTGGAGGTGTAAAGGTGTACACGGAGAATGTCCGCCGTGATGAGATTTACCTTGACCTTGACATCATGTAAGTGGGTCAAACAAAATCAAACCAGTAAAATACAGTAACCAGTCCACCAGTCTGTAAGAGAATTTGTCAAAAACCTAGTTATATCTGTGTTAATTTAGGGTATCCTACATATAACAAGAATCTGATTGTGAATTACAGTAATCAGGACAGGGTTGAGGAATACTCGGTACATGTACACTGAAAAATAACTTATTATAGTTTAATATTGCTGTACAGTATTTCCTAGGGACTTCTAAAATAGATTTCCTCCTATATAGCTAATTTGTTTACTGTCATGAAAGAAATGATTTAAGCAACTTATTTTTTGGGGGATATTATATAAATGTTATGTACATTTCTGGAGAGAGAAAAAATTGCACATGGTAATATATACAAAACTTGTACATGGTAATGTATACAAAACTTGTACATGGTAATGTATACATACTTGAGAAATGCTACTGAAGAATCAACCACCTTTCTGTTTTAATTTATAAACACAAATTGATCAGGGTGTGTGCTGATGCCATGATCATGTGTCCTCATGTCATTTTGAAACTTGAAATTCGAAAAAGAAGTTTTTGCATCGCCAGTAGCTATTCACATGGCAGAAATACCAAAGAACCTACCACTTGGTTTAAAGGACCCAATTTATGTAGAAGCAATTTAACCTCTGTTGACATCTGTTTAATTGTTACTGTGGTGTGAAATCCATGATTCAGCAGTGTGTACTATTTTGTGTTTACAGCTACAGCAGTGACAGCTTTATCGAGGTCAAGGTCAAGGGCATTACTGCTGGAATAAAAGACCTACAGGTACAGAGCTATGATTTTAAACTTTCTGTTCCATATCAATTCATTTTCCATTTTTTTGTAGCAAAAGTAATAAAGTTTTAGCTCACCAGGAACAAAGTCTCCAAATAGTATGCTAATAGCATACTCATCATAATGGTCCATGTGTGCTCTACAGGCTCTATGCGCCTTTTGTTGGTAATACTATATGATATTGATGTAATGTTAATGCCCTAGACAACATGGAAAACAACTGTCATTAAATCAAATTAAATTAATGGTAAAGTGTTAGTTTCAATCAATTTCTTATGTAGGCAAAATTATCATAATAGGCCTAATTACATTAAAAAATGTAAAATGAAAGTAGGTTCCAATGCTTATTCAAACAGTGATTACGCTAAATTTGTTTATATTAACGTTGATAGTTACGAGGCACACTGAGGGTGATCTTCAAGCCTCTGATTGGTCAGATTCCACTGTTTGGCGGGATGAGCTTTTTCTTCATCAACACCCCGGTAAGCTTTTAATTGTATTATAGTATTATGTATTATACGGTAGGTCTCAAATGTGACACACTAAATATTTAATGCCTTGTTCAGCAAGATATCCAAATATAAAAATATATATAATATATATCTATCCTATTTTCAGCTTAGGATTACCCATAGAGTAATTTGTGTTATGAATACATGTTAAATAACACCAAGTGAGGCTTAAATTGGCTATAGATTTACATTATTTAAATTGTGGCGTCACAACTAGCACAAATTTATGGCAGAAATTTAAAATTCTTTGACTTGTTTCATAAGTCTCATAAGAATTAGAAAATCTTGTAATTATGATAATATAAGATCCTCTGTATCATTCATAGGCCTCTCACTTTAACCTTAATATTTTATTCCATTCCAAGGACATTGACTTCAACCTGACTGGACTTGCCAACTCCCTGGATCTGCCAGGACTCAGGTAATCAAACCATACACTTAACGCTATTCAGTTGATGTGATGTGTGGTGAAAATAGGATTTTGTCTTATGTACTGGTAGTGATATTATGTTGAGCATGTACCAGGTAGTTGCTGTTGAAATAAATGAATAAGGCAAAGCTATAATAATATCCTGTAGACCATCATTCGATAATCTTGAAGTATGATATAATGAAGATAGATTTACTCAACATGCTGGTTATTCAATACAATTGTATTAAATCAAGCTCATCCTAAAATCTGGTTTACCATTTGAAATATTCTCTGACAACTAGAGTATAGTGTTATTCAACCATTGTCTATGTCAGCGCAGCATTCACAGCTGGTTCTAAACGAATTGAAGTATGTGTATTGGTCACTGTCTTATTTTACTACAGTTGAATACAAGTAAACAGTGACACTGACAGTGTCTTGTTTCTTCACTAAGAACACACAGAGTACAGTGTGGCATTGATCCCAACCTGCTGTCCAGGGTTATACAATTCCACTAGCCCAATATCCGGGACTAGTTAATTAGATGTCCCCAGCTAGTGAAAATGTTCAATATTTGCTATAGGTTGCAGTAGAATATTTTTTTCTAAATTTGCCTGCTGTCAGGTTCTCTAAACATGAATCTGTACACTACTGCAGTCTGTATACACATATATGCATGCAGACCAATGGGTTGGGATCTCGGCTACTCCTCTTGGAAAAAAATGGTACGTGTACACTGTGAAAATAAACCCGCTCTCTATATTGTAGTGCTTTTCACATGATATCAAAAGCACTAAATTATGATAAACTCACAATCTTCCTACATGTTTCATTGGGAGCTGAAGTACTAAATCATAATGCATGTAACTTGAAAGTCATTGCTAATGCATGGAAATATGAACTTTCATCGGGAGTGACTTTCATGTCTCCTGTCGTATTATATTTTGCAGCGACATGTTGGATACAATTATTGCTGAACAGATATCCAACATTATGGTGCTACCTAACAGGATTGTTGTTCCCATGGTGCAGGATATCAACCTGATGTTGCTCAGATATCCTCAACCTGATGTAAGTTCTCACAAAGTCAGTCTCATATCCTCAACCTGATGTAAATTCTCACACAATGTCAGTCTCAGATATCCTCAACCTGATGTAAGTTCTCACAAAGTCAGTCTCAGATATCCTCAACTTGATGTAAGTTCTCACACAAAGTCAGTCTCAGATATCGTCAACCTGATGTAAGTTCTCACACAAAGTCAGTCTCAGATATCGTCAACCTGATGTAAGTTCTCACACAAAGTCAGTCTCAGACATCCTCAACCTGATGTAAGTTCTCACAAAGTCAGCCTCAGATATCCTCAACCTGATGTAAGTTCTCACAAAGCCAGCCTCAGATATCCTCAACCTGATGTAAGTTCTCACACAAAGTCAGTCTCAGATATCCTCCACCAGATGTAAGTTCCCACAAAGTCAGTCTCAGATATCCTCAACCTGATGTAAGTTCTCACACAAAGTCAGTCTCAGATATCTTCAACTTGATGTAAGTTCTCACACAAAGTCAGTCACAGATATCCTCAACCTGATATAAGTTCTCACAAAGTTAGTCTCAGATATCCTCGACCTGTTGTTCTCAGATATCCTCAACCTTATGTAAGTTCTCACAAAGTCAATCTCAGATATCCTCAACCTTATGTAAGTTCTCACAAAGTCAGTCTCAGATATCCTCAACCTGATGTAGGTACTCCCACAAAGTTAGTCTCAGATATCCTCGACCTGATGTAAGTACTCATGCAATGTCAGTCTCAGATATCCTCAACCCAATGTAAGTACTCCCACAAAGTCAGTCTCAGATATCCTTGATATTATGTAAGTACTTGCACAAAAGCAATCTCAGATATCCTCAACCTGATGTAAGTACTCGTGCAATGTCAGTCTCAGATATCCTCAACCTGATGTAAGTACTTGTGCAATGTCAGTCTCAGATATCCTCAACCTGATGTAAGTACTCATGCAATGTCAGTCTCAGATATCCCCAACCTGATGTAAGTACTCGTGCAATGTCAGTCTCATATATCCTCGACCTGATGTAAGTACTCCCACAAAGACAGTCTCAGATATCCCCAACCTGATGTAAGTACTTCCATAAAGTCAGTCTCCGATATCCTCGACCTGATGTAAGTTCTCACACAAAGTCAGTCTCAGATATCGTCAACCTGATGTAAGTTCTCACACAAAGTCAGTCTCAGATATCCTCTACCTGATGTAAGTTCTCACACAAAGACAGTCTCAGATATCCCCAACCTGGTGTAAGTAGTTCCACAAAGTCAGTCTCCGATATCCTCGACCTGATGTAAGTTCTCACACAATGTCAGATTCAGATATCCTTGATATGATGTAAGTATTTGCACAAAAGCAATCTCAGATATCCTCAACCTGCTGTAAGTACTCGTGCAATGTCATTCTCAGATATCCTCAACCTGCTGTAAGTACTCGTGCAATGTCAGTCTCATATATCCTCGACCTGATGTAAGTACTCGTGCCATGTCAGTCTCAGATATCCCCAACCTGATGTAAGTTCTCACACAAAGACAGTCTCAGATATCCCCAACCTGATATAAGAACTCGTGCGATGTCAGTCTCAGATATCCCCAACCTGATGTAAGTTCTCACAGAGTCAGTCTCAGATATCCTTGATATTATGTAAGTACTTGCACAAAAGCAATCTCAGATATCCTCAACCTGCTGTAAGTACTCGTGCAATGTCAGTCTCATATATCCTCGACCTGATGTAAGAACTCGTGCAATGTCAGTCTCATATATCCTCGACCTGATGTAAGAACTCGTGCAATGTCAGTCTCATATATCCTCGACCTGATGTAAGTACTTCCATAAAGTCAGTCTCCGATATCCTCGACCTGATGTAAGTACTTCCATAAAGTCAGTCTCCGATATCCTCGACCTGATGTAAGTACTCATGCAATGTCAGTCTCAGATATCCTCAACCTGATGTAATTACTTGTGCAATGTCAGTCTCAGATATCCTCGACCTGATGTAAGTACTCATGCAATGTCAGTCTCAGATATCCTCAACCTGATGTAAGTACTCATGCAATGTCAGTCTCGGATATCCTCAACCTGATGTAAGTACTCACACAATGTCAGTCTCTCAGATATCCTCAACCTGATGTAAGTACTCATGCAATGTCAGTCTCAGATATCCTCCACCTGATGTAGGTACTCACACAATGTCAGTCTCAGATATCTTCAACCTGATGTAAGTACTCACACAAAGTCAGTCTCAGATATCCTCAACCTGATGTAAGTTCTCCCACAAAGTCAGTCTCAGATATCCTCGACCTGTTGTAAGTACTCGCACAAAGTCAGCCTTGGACTTTCTTGACTTGATGTGAGTGCTGGCACAATATCAGCTTGAGGAATCTTATGATATCCCAAATTTGATGCAGCAACTTGCACAGAATCAAACTCAGATATCCTGAGCACTCAAAGACTTAAATATCTACAATCTGATGAAAGATCTGGCACAAAATCTTTGGTATATCTTCAATCTGAGGCAAGTTTTCACCCAACTCAGTCTCATGACTCTAATATTCAAAACATAATGTAAGTACTTGTACTCGCACAAAATCAATTTTATGGGGCTCAGATATTGTCAACCTGATGCTGGTATTCACACAAAACAAAACACTTGCAATGACTATCACCATTTTCCCTTCAAACTATCAAAAATGAAACAATACATCTTCCTTTTGACATTACCTAAAGAGCATACTCATACAAATAGTATTTAATATGTAAGATTCAACAGCCAAGAGAACAAAATTGTCTATTGTAAATGAAGTATGAATTACAACTTATGCTAATAAATCTTGCCATAACTATTTTCTTAATTACAGGGGGTACTGAGGATCCATGTGTTGGGAGCCAAAGATCTTATTAGAGCTGACATTGGATTCGCCAAGAAAGGAAAGTCGGATCCGTATGCTGTTATAAAAGGTACGAAGAAGCTGATTAGTTTGTATATGTAACAGAGGTCATTATTTTTTCAATGCCTCCGTCAGGAGTCGAACCCGGGTCTCTGGCTTATTAGTCTTACGTTCTACCAAAGGATCTAAAGAGAAATTCCCCCCTAGAAGAGTTGGTAGGAAGCAGCTAGTATTTTGCCAGGGTGACATACTCCCCGTCCAGGAAAGAACATTTCCCGAGTTTTCCAGAGGTCATAGCGATCCCTTTGCAAGTATTGCCGAGTATTTTTGTCACATCTCTCGGGTCCCTACGTGGGCACTTATGTAACAGAGGTCATTATTTTTTCAATGCCTCTGCTAGAAGTCGAACCCAGGACCTCTGGCTTACTAGTCTTACGCTCTACAGAATGAGCTAAAGAAAAATTCTCCGTAGCCGAGTCAGTAGGAACCGGCTAGTATTTAACCAGGGTGGCATATATATATTAAAAAATATATGTGTTTTATTCCCACATTTGGAAGTTAGTTGAGATTACTGATACTGCTCTTCATTATTAAAACTGAATAATCCTGGTAGTTATTTACATTTGATGAATTTTGGCAGACAGGGTCGCTAATGTTAATCCCGAAATTAAATAATCAAGTTGTTACAAATGTTTTGGGAAAAAATGTCTTTGTAAATCATTTTATTTCCGTCATCTGCACATATGTATTAAAAAATAGATTGAGGTTTTCTCTATATTAACTATAGAATATATCTACTGTATAAATAATATAAACATATATATCTTAACCTTCATTTATTGTTATAATCAAGTTGCTTACTTTGTTCTGTCATGTTTATTTTCAGTTGGAGCAAAGAAGTTTAAGACCAAAGTCATCAATAACACTATTAACCCAGAGTGGAATGCTGTTTTTGAGGTAGAGTTCTGAGAAACTTTAATATGAAGCCTTAAGGAAAACAAATATTGAATGTGTGTGTAGAAAAATTATGTTTCTGTTTCATTTGTTATATGCCACATGTATATCATTGATTTTAATATATATAAACAAATAAATTAATGACTGCTTTATCATTATTGTTGAAGAAATATACATATCCCTTAAAATCACCTGAAATTCAAATTAAGTTAAAGAAATTAAAGAAATGTCCAACTCCCATCTTTTAATGTCACACTTATAGCAATATCAGTTTTGACGAGTGATATAGATGGTTACAGTAATGTTATTTAATTCTGGCTTTTCCCTCAATGTCAGTGATCATAGACTTTTTCCTGTTACAAGTATATTACATAATCCAAAGCAACACCAAATGTGGATGATTTTATGCACTTCCTATTTGATTATCTGGTGAATAAAAGGATAAATATTCATAAACTATGCATTTAAAGGTTATGTCTAGATTTTAAAGTTAATGCATAAAAATGAAACAAGATCATTTGGGGCCTCATACAGAATATACAAAAAAAAACCGTGTGCACTTATGTGCATAAACTGCTTTCTTATTCCTCAAATACACATACATTGTTATGTTGAGGTGTTTATGTTTGTAAAAGGAATATTTTTTTACAATGATGTGATTATATTCATTCAAAAATAGTGCAGTCCGTGAATTGCTGTTGAGACTGTGGTTTGATTATTTGTAGACAATCATTGACATCAAGGATGGCCAGTACGTTGATATTGAGCTGAAGGACGAGGATCCAGGTAGTAAGGACGATGATTTGGGATGGTGAGGCACACTACATCAATTTTAACATCTAGATAGGGTTTTCAGAATTACTTGTTGGAACATATTTTGTTTTTAAAAAATCATATAATTGAGAACAAGTTCTGACAACATAAAAGGCCCTCTCCTGAGCTTCAGAATAACTTAATTACTTGATTCAGAACTACCCGGAAAGTAAATTAACGTGTCCAAAATGGAAATTCTCTCATTAGAAATGGAATTTCACATACTTTTCTACTTAAATCTTCAATAAAAAGAACAATTCTTTCTTGAAAAAGTATACTATTTGGTATTAAAATAAAAACAAAAACCTGTGTAATTTGCGCAACTATATAATTTGCGCAGGTACTTTTTGAGGCTGAAAATCTGAAAAAAAACTTCTACATAGTTGGAATATGTTGCACACGATGATAATATAATTTTGAAGTAATTTTGTCATTGGAATGTGTATTACCGCACCTTTAACAACCACACAGGTGTAGGTCAATGAGGTCCCATTTTGTATTTATCTTGTTTTGAAATTTGAAATGATATCTGTGCTAAAAAGATATGACAACAATCATTTGAATTACTTATTTTACTTATAAGATATTGTGCTATAGTTTAATAAGCAAATACATCCAACATCATTTAAAAGCAAAGGTAGAAAAATAACAGGAAGTTTTATTAACCAATATGATAATAAGCTATAATAGCAAAAAATGGCAGAAAATAACATATTAAAAAGAAGATATAAACTGCCTTGTTGATTTTGAATAGTGTTGTTGATATTTGTCAGCTGTGGAGGAGCTGTGTGAGTGTTTTATGGAATGATGCAAGCGTTATAACAAAATTCTCTTCTTTTTAATATCATTTATAATACAATGTAATAATAATTTTAAATGTTTTTATTACTAACATTCTCTTTCTTGATATATTCTTAAAAGATCAGTTCTTGTAATTGTCAGATGTATTACATTGTATATTTAAAAACTCTTTATCATTATATAAAAATTATAGGATGAAAAATGTTCCCATTCCATAATACATTTGGATAGCATGAGTATACGTACCACTCTACTACTTCCAAATGCATGCTCTGTCAATATTTCGTAGATAGACAAAAACTTCCATGGTCTTCCTTTCTGAAGTGTATACACGCAAATATATATTATGTAATCACTTCTATGTGCAAATTTATGGTTTACAAAGGGAAGAATGAAGAATATATTGTATTTCTGAATTGTATTCTGAAACTTGCATTTGTCCTCTGAATGCATATATTCATGATCATGAGTTCTCAAAATCGTATATATATATAAAAGCTTGATGAAGCAAGTTTGGATAGTTTTGGTTTTTTATAAGTTTGGTAACAAGAAGTTAAACTCCTTTCACTATACATGATTTTTTTTTATTTATTCTTAATGATTTCTATTTCAACCTGGTTTTACTATCAATATTTAAAACATTTATTCCTGCAGTAAAATGTCAAACCCTTTCGAGTTAAATAGGTGACAGATCGCAACAATCAAGTACAAACATATCCTTATATCACTGGGCACTGGACACTGGAGTAAATTTTCAGAATTAGTTAAATTATTATGAAATTATTTGTGTAGTATTTTGAACAATACTTTCTTTTACTGAATCTCAATGTTGTATTTGCAATGGTACATATGATAATTATTAAATATTGTTTTACCTACTTGTTTACAAAATACGTTTGAGATTATTTAGGGGTCAACATTGTATATAACCAGTCTGGAACTAGACTACAATTTGAGATGGTTGTATTTCTAGGAATCTTTCAAATTGACGTCTTTGTTAAACATTTAATATGTGTGTGTTTTGCAGTGTGAATATCGCTTTAGCCTCTGTGGCAAAGGATGGTATGACAGACTCGGTATGTATAACAATTAAAACTTTTATGAAGTAGATAGTACAAAGTAGAAACAAAGAATGGGTGCTCATAAGTCTATACTTGGGTCTCTTGAAATCTCAATTCATTTTCTCCTGTTTACATGATGCATTGGTTTATCCTCCATATATACTGTTTGAACAACTTTAGGTTGAATTTTGACTAAATTGGCTGTTGAATACACTAATGGGCACCCATTCCTTAATGACAGAGAGCTCCTCTTTTGATAGAAAAAAATTATCTGCTAAAAAAACAAATATCATATGATTTTTCACATTTGGATTATTCTCCTTGATATAATTTGTAGTTTCAGCTTCTTAAATATCAGTATTACAGAGTTAATACGTAGGTAAACTGTAAAAATGAGGAATTAAAAAGGTTTCATCATTCTGATAGATATATAATTCAATTGATCTGAATCCAACATAATGGAAACTGTACTTTCTACTTTTCATCTGAAATGTACAAACTGAATTTTGGGTAATTGCATAGAAATGTATATGGTGCAGATGTATAGTATAAACTTTATTTATTTTACAACAATTATGAAACAAGTTATTAATCACTCTGTATAATTAAGGTGCATATGGTTTACAAATTACCATACAACAGGGTAGAACTAGCTGGTCTAGTTCACAAACTGAGCTATGACTCGATTATAATTGGCTCCCCTGTTTGTGGCATGTGTATTTGTATATGTACAGTGGCTCCCCTATTCAAAGCATATATCAACTTTATATCTACAGTGGCTCCCCCTGGAGGATGTCAAACAAGGCCTGATTCACATTAAGTTGGTGTGGAATTACCTGTCTAAGGACCCGTCGATTCTTGACCATGTAAGTACTCTCCATTCCTGCCTGTCCGTGATTTCCAGTGGTCAGTTCCCCTGGTGGTGTCTAGTCATACCAAATCATTTTAAACAATGCCATTTGATGTTGTAAATTTTGGAGTGGAAGACACCTTTTTACGTTTATTTCAATACCTGTTTTAGTTTTTCTTTTGTCACTATCTAACCGTCAGATGGAAAATGGAAAATAGAAGAAAGAAATTAGTGTTATTGCTACTCAAAGTGACTTATTGAGCATGAACAGTCTGCTACTTTTACAACTCTGTTACTCAATAAATGATCCAATAATATGAATGAATACGAAAAAAGCAAATATTACATGACTTGAAAAATTACTTCTTACACATAAGACATTTATGACAAACCTTAATTATAAGGGACCTAAAAATAAATAGTCCATTACAGAAGAACATGTTCATGACTAATTCTAGGGAACAAATATATAAATAAGTTACAATAAAACAAATTAATAAGAATCCTATGGACTGAAGAAATGCTATTGATGTAATGAATTAATGAGACATTTTTATGTCAAAATACAAAAAGTTTGATCCCTTGGTTACAAACAGGAGGTCACAATAAATCTGATAATACTTTACTTGTATGTACATTGTAATTATATCTAAACCTCTTGTGTGATTTGTCAGTAGTGATAACCATGTTGTATTGATGACATTGCCACACCTAATGCTTTCTGTAGTTTTACAATATTCAACATTTTTTTTTATGTGTTATCTTTCTTACAAAGTAAAATAATATTGTTTCTATATCACTAATTATGCGTGTCTGCAATTTGTAGAAGTGTTGAGGTAATTGTGTGTGTCTTGCTATATAATTGGCATATTGAGAGCTGGTACCTAAGATTCCACTTTTTAACAGGCAAGGATAAAGGCTGAGGTAAACACATAGCAAGCATTTCTCTGCAAGTGGGTTACCCTGGTATACTTACATGTTCATAACCGTTCCCTAGATGATACTCCCATTCCATATTATTAATGACATCGCAATAACATACAAGGAAGTGAACTTTGGGAATTAATTCCAGAAATCAACGTGATTTATATAAAATCTGTCTGCTGTATCACATGTTATAATCAACAGGTGATGGTCGCACCATGTAGAAATAATTCTCATTTTATGAAATTACAATTTATTACGGTAGTTACAATTTCAAAGTTTCTATGAAAAATAGTATTGAGGCAGTGAAAGAGATGAGGCCAATGCTTATTTCATTTGGGCAGATTCAGCATCAAAACATCCAATTAGAGTTTGATGTAATGGGTAGACAGAGAGAATAGGAACCATCAAAATACTAGAAAAATAATAAATTCTTCATTAAGTGCTGCAACTCTCCTGTTTCCACTATATATTGTATATTCGTTGACTGTTTTTAAGGAAAGAAAATCTATAATGCCTTTTGAAATTTAATATTTAAATATTAGATGGTCATTAATTTGTCTTACCTATAGTTTATGATTTATACTCAGGAATGAAGGGACTACTGTGTGTTAGAAGTGTAACAATAGGATTGTCGAAAGTGTACTAAATGTTATGTGATTAAGTCTTTGTTCCTTTCCCAGATTAAACTAAGCCGAGTGCATTTATGTTTTATTTTACCAGACTTACCACATTCAATCATCATTTTTTTTTACTTTTTAACTATCAATAATTTGTTAAATGCATGTCTAATGAATTCTGATGTTAATGGTTGGTTATTGTCTATCAGTCAAAAAATGTTGCCTCCCCTGGAAAGGCATGTTGGAACTTGAAGAGTAAATTTATTTTAAATAAAAAAGAGACTGTCTTGATCGTCCTTGGGTTTTGAATCTCTAACCTGCATTTAATTATAGAGTTGATTACAAAATAAATTTACACATCAAATATTGTCATAAAATAATGTTCAAAAATTCAGTTTATAGGTTGAATCCAAGCACCTGTGAACAAGTTGTATAATGTAATCCTGTTGTAATTTAACTATCAACAGGCCAATTAATATTGTTACATTACTAAATACATAAATTTAGATATACGGATACATCATGAGGATGTTGTGTCGCATAAATTTACACCTTCATAACCTTTCTGAGAAGAACGATTTATTAATAACAGATCCTTAAAGTTGATATTATTTAAATTTGCTACTCTTTTATGGATTTATCAATCCATCGACTTAATTGATATTACATAATAACTGTTACTTAAGAAAATTAACATTCTGAATGTTGCACATTGGGATAAAGGCTAACAATTTTGTCCTTGTGTAACCTACCGGAGGTAATACGAGGCCCACCTCAATGCTAAACTGACTTACACAATAGAATGCTTTAGTGTTTATTATTTTGTATAGAATGCTTTTGTAACTCTTTTTATTTGTTTTTTGACGTTTCACATGTTACTGTATGTTTCTGGTAAGTGGATTTGCTGGTTTTCTGTTTTGTTGTAGTTTGGTCCCCTCTTGTCATTTAATGTACTTTGTGTACTGATAAAACGTTCTGCATACATCTTCATGTTCATTGCCATGTGGTAGCTATCGTCAACATCTAATTACAGTTTAATCACATCATCAACATCTCCAAAATTTAACGACATTATCTCATGTCATAAAACGTCATATCTGAAAACATGTATCTCTCGTAAGAAAAATTTAAAATGCTACCACTTTCATGTTTTGGGAATATAATTCTGATTAAATTTACATATATATATTTCAATTAAAGAGTTAATTTTAATAAACATATAGGTTCTATACCATAGTAGTAGACCACCAAGATTTCATCTGCAACATTAGATAACACACAAACTCCAAACAAATATCTCTGATGTATACTGGGTAGTTGGGTTTTTGTTCAAATAAATTTTAATCTTTATGTCAACTAGTGTGTAAAAGTGATTCCTTGATTCAAACTACCGATAGTTTTGAATGTAACACTATGCTTTCATAAATGTGTTTTAATATACAAACAGGAAATATGAAATAAAGAAATCCAACTAAATAAACAATGGGCACTTACTATTTGTGTAAAGAGGAGTCCAGGTTAACAATTGTTTTGTGTTTGTGATGCTATGCACCTGGGTACTTACACAGTGGTATAGGGTAACGCCTGACTTAACTAGTTCCAGGGGCATGCTTACATAGAGCACTGCCCTAGTGTATGGTAAGAGGCATGAGGTGAGGGGAAATAGCTGGGAAAAAGTCTGTGTGTCCTCTAGATCTTCAGTAATGTATATGTAATGCTTACACAGTACAAGACTTGATTTTGTAATTTGTTAAAAAATTAAATAAATAAATGTATCTTAAAGTGGTATATTGTCTGTAAAATTATGTTATATACGTAATTCTCTCTCAGGTAAATTCTGTTATAAATTCACTATTTTATCCAAGATCATTTCATCAGCTTGGCTTACCTCCCTTTATCTATGCACTTATAACATGCTCTTCTACGATTGTACACCACAGCCACCCCATACACAATTCCTATGAATAAGATCTTTTAATCAATTTATAAGTGTCCTTGTATTAACAGTTCAAAATATTTAAATGCTTTACATTAATAGTATTCATTTTAGTGACTTGTAAATTAATAGTTTCAGTATTTAGCCCAGTGTATGGAATTTGTTGATTTCCTGAATTTTTTTATGACATATTTAAACTTGTAAAAGAGTTTTTGTCTGTTTTTGATAACATATTATAGCAATAGAGTAAATTACTGGAAGGAATATTTCATGAAAGTAATAAAACTTTTAAATCATTCAGTATGTTTGTATTTAGTGGTGTGGCTGTAAGCAAAGTTTTTATAATTACTTCATAAAATGGATTTCACAACTCATTGCTGTCTGTTCTAGTGTTCCTCACTGTATTTTACACAGACTAAATATTTCCCAAACATAATCATTTTGGAAATGTCTATCTTAAACATTCTACCAAAATTGGTAAATAAAAACAATTTTACCTGTTCCTTTATAATTCAAATTTCATACTACACAAATGAAAGCCAAGTAATTAACTATGTTTGTGTGAAGTACTTTCTTGCTACATTGGAACATATGACTTATTTCTTCAGGAGTCTGGTTCAGAAAGTCTTGAAATTGTATTAACTTTAAGGATCCCCGTACCACTGCCAAAAACTGTAACTAATAAGTGTTTGCAAACTGTCTTTTCTGGCATGACCAAAGTTTTGATTCATTTCTGAAAAGAAAACCTGACCTTGCAGATCTTCTTTTTATTGAGAAATAACAAAGATGAAATAAACAAAGCAACAACAGTGTTTTTAATGGAAAAAAATAAGCGGGGCTAGACCAGAATTCAAACACTTGATTTCAGATTGTTATACTATAGCTATTATTAATGGAGCTACCTGGTCAACGGAAGTGTCCTTGCCCAACTGTGCTACAGTTATATCTTAACAGAAATTAAGGGAAGATTACTGTGTACAAGAAAAAACACAGTGCAGTGGGACAGGGATCTTTAAAAGATATCAGTTTTAGGAAAAACTATGATGCTGCATCTTTGGCAAAATTACACTGAGATATTTATCATCAAATCTTTGTATTTAGATCAGCAGTATGTGGATTATCATGAACATTTAGTATTATCTTTATAGTACTGAGAAATAAAGACTTGAGCTGTATGACTACCTTAGTTGCTATACAATATATAATCCAGTAGACCAGAGAACTTTCATAAAACAGTGCACTTTCTTAAAGGATGTGTTGTGTTCCACAAAATAACCTAAAAATTAACTCTGATATTTCAGATATAACATATGTGTCTGTTTTCTTTGCCTACTAATTTTGAGAGTTTTTTAAAAATATGTTTGAGTTATTTTATCTGTCTTTTGAGGATCCTTTGCTTATATGAGAGTTTCTAACTATTTGTATTTTTAAATGTCATACAAATTAATACATTTTAAGCTTTTGATTTAAATGTTGATACATGTATTAACTTTCCATAAGTTTATACAGGAGAATATCTGAAAAATTAACACTTAATAATAAATTAATACAGGGTATTCTTCCTTTGAACCAAAATTGACACTTATGTTGACCTATTTTATTTGTCTCATATTGCTGTATTGTGGGTGGTTTATGAATGTTTTTTTGTGTCTCTCCTCAACGAACAGACCTTGCAGCACTTGGAGAAAAATACAGATGGTACAGAGTTATCCTCCTCCCTGCTGATGGTGAACCTGGACTCGGCACGAGAACTCCCGGTATGTAGTAGGATTCACGTTATTGTACAGATCCAATAACTCCCATGGTTCTCTTACACTAATTTTTCAGCCTAAGGATATCTTGGAAACTGATGTCCAAACAATATTAACAAAACTCAAACTAAACCTCAAAAATGTTGGTGTATTAGGCAACTATCTACAACTATCGATATATACTCTTCACATTAAAAATTAAACAAATATGGATTGACACTTGTAAAAAAGCTTTTTCACTTTTTATATTAGTGTACTTTTGTGTCAGAAATCAGTATCTTGAATGATTTTGGAAATGCATAACCTTACTAACTGTTGTACTCTGAATTACATCCATGTATATATGCATGTGCTAATTTTATTATTTTGACTTTCAGTTTCACCTATAATAAATGTATAGATTTTTTTTGAATTTTCATAACTTCAATTTTTAGGTCACCTGAGACAAAGTCTCAAGTGACCTATTGCAATCGCCTTTTGTCCGTCGTCGTCCGTCGTCCGTCGTCCGTCGTGTGTCCATAAACAATTTACACTTTCGACTTCTTCTCCAAAACCCCTGAACCAATTTCAGTGAAATTTTGCAGGGACCTTCCATGGACAAAGGTCAACAAAAACAGTTGCCGGTTTAGTCCTAAGCCCCCAGGGGCCTGAGGGGCGGGGCCAAAAAGGGTCAAATTGACTAAAATTTCAAAAATCTTCTTCTCCAAAACCCCTGAACCAATTTCAATGAAATTTTGCAGGGACCTTCCATGGACAAAGGTCAACAAAAATAGT
>NW_018405184.1:275177-332417 GCF_002113885.1 Mizuhopecten yessoensis
AATATTACATGTTAATAACTTGATTGGAATTATAACCTTGAATTGACAGTTTGATACTTTGAAAATTTTGAGCCAGCCCTACCCCCAAGGGCTGTAGGGTGGGGCTCAAAGGAGTCAGTGTGCTAAAATTTCTTCATTTTCCTTGTTAAGAATCAGAGGTGCTAGTTTCAAATCCTTTTTAGTCTGAAATCTGTATGCTAGATATTGAGTAAGGTGGTTTTATTGTTTTTTGTCACTTTGAATAATATTTCTGTTCATGTTAAAAACAAAATCAACTCTCTGTATAAATATATCAGGTGACCGTTAGGCCCATGGGCCTCTTGTTTAACTTTAAGACTGATGAACAAAAAAATGTCCTTGCTCTAGATCTTTATCTGATATTTTTCCTTTTGAGGATGTTTGTCATTGTAGCCCCAAAGGCTTAAAATACTTTTATAAATTGTTTTGGGGGATTTCGAGAAGAAGAATATTAGTTAATCAATATTAGACTGGGGAACATTTAACATCTTGAATGATTTATCACAGAATTTAAATTTGTTAATTAACTATTTTACTAATTCTAGTACCAACATGGGAACAGTTTTGGACTGTTTAAGGTAAACGTGAATGCATCCAGTTGTGACACCAGTTGGATTGGAGTTATTTATGAGATAGTTATGTTTGGCTAAAACTTGCCAGTACTTCATTCTAGATCCTACAGGTTGCACCCGGAAATATTTGTATTCCTGTTGAGAAATCTAAAACTATTTTTTAATGGTCTTTCATCAGTGTATAACTTGGAAAGGTGTATTTTATGATTCTGTTTATTGATTCTTAGTCTGGGTAACAAAAAAATCCCTTCTATTTATTTTTGTTAATGGTTCCAGTTTTCTTCAAGCATGA
Source organism: Mizuhopecten yessoensis (assembly GCF_002113885.1). Lineage (NCBI taxonomy): Eukaryota > Metazoa > Mollusca > Bivalvia > Pectinida > Pectinidae > Mizuhopecten > Mizuhopecten yessoensis. The sequence continues at coordinate 276,060 of NW_018405184.1, forward strand.
TCTTAAAAATGTTTTTGAAATATTGTTTGAATTGCATGAAATTTATCAATGATTACAGTGCATTGAAAAATTGCTGGTGTTTTGTTTTTGCAGTTTGAAATGACATTGATTAAATCAACAAATACTGGTATCTTTGAAATATATGTGGCATCACTAATTTTCTCATAGATGTCTAGGAAAATGGTGTACGAAGTGGTTAAGGGGAGATAATCTCCTCTGTGTTTACAAATATGAAACCTTTTCGGAATCAGTCACTCTTAAAAAATTAAGGGTAACTATACCTCTTCTCCCTGTTGTCTTTTAAAGATATTTCTTGTTCAGGTACTTTGCATTTTTTCTTTATCACTGAAACCCGTCTTAATTATAAAAATTAATACAAGAGTGGAAATTAGCAGGTGCAGTGTAACCTGTTGCGAGTGTTTTCATCAATTTGGTTAATTTATTTTAGTCAGATTTTGATTTATGCTTAAAGAAGTACATACTATTGAATCAGCAACCAAGACAGTGCATTCTCCTGGACAATCTGTAGCAGCTACATAGAATTTCATTTTAAGACATTATATCATTTTTACTCTGTATTGATAATGAAGTTCAAGTCTTCCTAGTCTCAAAGTCCTCTAACTTCTGATCATACATTACAGGGAGACACAATTTATGGCTTCACAGTAGTTGATAATTTAATCCAATGGTACCGAATAGTGTGTAAAAACCTGGTTAGATGTTCTAGATTTGGATTAGAAATACACTTCATAGAGTTTGAGAAATAAGAGCCCTGTCATTCTGTACATGCGTTGTTAACCAATGAAACGGCTACCTGTGTAGTCCAGATGGTGATCTATTTGTTTTTCTTCTACATTTGACTTGTAAATGCTTTTTTCTTTACATTGTTTCTGATAATTAATTAATGGATTTATAACAATTACAGGGATTTGAGACTTTTCCCTAAATGCTTCATGTGTAGTAGTTATGAGATATTCCCAGTTGTGTACTTATCCTGTACATATTGCCCATCCTCACTCAGACTTATTACTGCCTAATAGAACACAACTATTTTAACCACTGGCTATGTAGTGCATTATTTTTTATATCATAGTTTTATATACTATATAATGCAGGTACATCGCATAAATGTGTTTTATCAATTAGAGCAGTCTTTGAAACTTGAACTTGTAAAAAGATGTACAGGTACACAAAAAAATGTTGTTAGAATTTTAAATTATGAAGTTTTCCAGGAACCAGTTTATGTATTGTTTATGAAAGCATGTTGAAGTGTTCATGTCTTTTAACCAAAGTCATTTTTCAGGAAGTCATGTTCACCACCTTACATTGGAAGTAGATATAGTACTAGGATCAAAGTCCAGTTTATTTCTATATATAATTACATGTGTTATTGTATTGTTTCCAGGGATCTCTCAAGGTGAAATCGTGTTCTTTTATTATCTAACTAGAACTGCATTCCTTTTTTCCTGAGTTTTCCTTAAACAGTATTTTTCACACAATATTTTTCACACATAGTTTTTTTTATTTATTCCAACTAATAACTCAAATATATTTACACCACCTTCTGCAATGTAGAGGTCAGAATGAGGAAGTTAGATATTCAGGGTTAGATACTATTAGTCTTGATCTAGTTACTTTATCTTTACATCTTTTGATCTGAACATTTTCTAAAAAGGTTAACTAAAGATGTTAATGCAGTTATTGTAATATCAATAAAACCTTGTTATACTGCCACAATTAGTTCAGAAAAAAGTTTGGCAATATAAAGTGGTTGGCAATAAATTAGGGAGACTATTAAAAGAATTGTTAAGGAAAAAAATTGTGACCTTGAAATGTGCAGTAGCAAATGAAATATGAAAATTAGCATTATATCTACATTTTTAGAGTATTTTTAAGATTTTAAAAATATAGATTCACAAAATTATTCTTCGCTGCATATTGTGTAGATTTAAGTTTAATCAAGTTTAACTGAAATTAAATATTGTTAAAGTATATATTTTTCAATAAAACATACCTGGGTAAGTATGGATTTTAAAAGATTTTTAGAAACCCACCATTCACAAGTGTGTATTTTTATCTGATGTTTTTATGAGAAATATTTTAATTAGCAAGCTACCACCACGCTAATATGATTGGTTTGCCGGAGGTGTTACATATGCTGTGTTGCCAGTGAAAACCTATTTACACGAATGCTGTGCTGGTGATTTTTATGATATATACGGTATCTGGAACATGGGTACTATTGCTGTAGTTCACAAACTTCTGCAAACTTGGGTCGCAGAATTTCCTTCTTTATACAGAATTGTTTAAACACAACTCACTAAATTGAACCTGTTTCTCTGTTGAATTCCCTGTTTCACAACATCTTGAGAATCTTTCTTGACTTTAAACTATCGACCAGTCTTAAATTTGAACAAAAAATCCTCTTAATCAGGAAAGTAGTGTTCTTTAGTTTGTTTCAAACTTAGAAAGCCTCAATTTCAGTAGTATATACAGTTTGTGAATTCTCAGAGTGTCAATTGATACGGTTTCACTGTACATATCATATAGCTAGCCTTATATCATATCAGTCCTAATGAACACTGTTTTGATCTATTGCAGTAAGTGTTTTGATTTCCATGGAAAGTACATTTTTGTTGTGTCAGAAGTGAAATTTAAATTGATTTGCAACTGATAAGCTGAACTTGTTGAAAAATGTTTTTGTACAGTTGTAATTTATGACTATGTAAATGTATTATTCTACCATGTGTATGTTCAACAGTATAGAGAAAGCCCTGGCTATGAATGTCTGATGATACATGAATGACAAGCGTTACCTTACTTTTTATAACAAAATGAAGATGACAATGATGAGCCCCTAAAAATGCTAGGCTATTGATTTGTTTGGAAAGATCATCATTGAACTATTCCGTCTTTGCATATTACAGAGTTATCTTCTCTTGGGAGCAGGTATTGATTGTTTCGACACTTGTTTGTGAGAGTAACTTCATCAATTTTTGAGAAAACGACGTAATTTTCTCACACAAACCAATGACGTAACAATCAATACCTGTTCCCAAGAGAAGATAACTCTGCAATACGCAAAGACAGAACAGTTCAATGACAGGCTCATGTATGTGTATGCAACTGCCCATAGCTCATGTCTTACAACAGTTAAAGTGATAACATTTTATCACTGTACTTCCAGTAGGTCAGTTATCGTTTGTTTATTATGATAATGATTATATGATTTTTTTTTTTCTCAAATTATATGCATGTTATGTTTAGGTAATGAATTGTGTCATAAGTATAAAAACAAACATATCTGTTTCTAGAATTATGCTACTCTATACAGAATGTGAACTATTCAATCTTACTGGAAAGTGTTAATGGTTGTAAAAATTCTATGTAATTTCCCTTACGCTTTATAGAGATGTATGATAGAAATATCCCATGACAGACGTTGATGTAGAATGAATCGAGAATCGAAAATTTCCTCCAAAGGATTCAGGGGCCGCGGTGGCCAAGTGGTTAAGGCGTCTGACATTCTGCTACCACTAGCCCTCCACTGCTGGGTTGTGGGTTTGAGACCTACGTGGGGCAGTCGCCTGAGGTATTAGCCGTAGGTTGGTGGGTTCTCTCCCGGACTCAGGCTTTCCTCCACCACCAAAACCTGCAACATCCTTAAATGACCATAGCTGTTAATAGAACATAAAACACAAACAAAATAAATCCAAAGGATTCAGACCACAAATTCTCCACCAGAGATCAAGGATAGAATAGAATTTCCATATCCCCAATACCTGTACACTACAGGGAACCCTCTATATCCCAATGACAGGGGGATAATTCTCACATGGATTTCATAGGAGGGAATATTTTGAATATGGTTTTCATATTTGTAAGATTGTATTTATAGATCTAGAAAAACCTCATTATCAGTAATAATGCTGTAAGAGAGTTAAAGTCTACCTTCAGACATTTATCACTGATCTACTAAAGTATGTATACATATACATGTACTAGGATAGAGGGACATGTATCTTATGTGTAATTTATGCTGTATGACTCTGTCAGAATTCACTGTAGTTCATCTGTTATTCGTTGATAAATAGACTGGCATGCTATTCCGTATAGGTATTCAACTATCTAGCTGATAGCCACTACATACCCACCTACTCAAAAACCTTATATGCAGGTGTAGAGGATAGGATGGATCACTACATACCCACCTACTCAAAAACCTTATATGCAGGTGTAGAGGATAGGATAGATCTAGATCTGCCACTGCCCTGATAGCAAGCTTACATTGGATGACATCAGTATGAAGGAAATGTTAAGAAGAATCAGATTCTTTAATTATGTAAAACATAAACATTATCAAGTTATTTTTCTGCAAATGTTTATATATGTGTGGTATATATAATTCAGTGGCTTTTAGCAGTGTGTTGTACAATTTTATGGTAAATTTAGTAATTTAAATTAAAAAAAATGTGTTAACTTATAAATGACAACATGAATGTCAACTGATATAAACTGTGTATTACAGGACTATTATGCACTATGAAGTGATTCCATATGAATGAAATTAATAGGCTATACATGCTGTAGATTATTCATGCTAATAATCACCAATTTGTTTTACTTGTAGCGTGGGAAGAAGCAGATGGCTGAGCCAAGTTCATACTGCATCGTTAGTGTAGGTCAGATGAAAGAGGAGAGTGCGGTCAAATTGAACACAGACAGCCCTATCTGGGAGGAGAACTATCGCTACCTTGTCCACGACCCTAACATCCAAGTCATAGACATACAGGTAAAATAACAACCAAGATTTAGAAGATTACCTCCCCTTATTAAACTGCTACCCACTGACTTGCACTATCTACTAAGCTTGGAAGTATTGTATAGGACAGAGAAGACTGAAATCTGTTCAGTGTCCTATGGCTTAAAACAAGGTACATCAGATTTGAATAGGTTTTGACAGAACATGCAATTTGTAGGAATTCAGTTTTGTTATGAATGCTAGCTTGAAATGACAATGTTGTGAAGTGCCAGCATGTTTCAAGTTGTAGTTGTGATTTTCAAGCTAATGCCTAAAATGATATTTCCTAGGATTATACATTGAGGTCATCGAGCAGATATCATTTTTTAAACATGCTAAAACTATGGCAAAGGGAAGTAACTTGGTAGTGTTCGTATTGTATAAGATCTATGTTTTTTTCAGAAATTATTTCTTACATGATAATATTTGGAATAGTTTAAATATGTTTCAAAAATGAATATTTGATAAGAAAATTTACTTAAAATTATTTCAGGTCATGGACAAGAAAACCGGTAAACCCCTTGGTGACATGAACTTGCCCCTCAAGTCTGTTCTCCGGGCTCCTGATATGACACTCGACCAATACTTTAGTCTCAAGAACTCTGGGCCAAGCAGCCAGGTCCACATGAGGCTTGCACTGAGGGTAAGGTCATAGGTCATGGATTAAGGTTTCCTCATTGCATGTGCCCTACCACACACGGAAACTGAGGTGTTCGACTCAAAATGGGAAATTTAAAAAAAAAAATCTTCAAGAGATAAGAATATGCAATTTGTAGTATCCTCATCAAATCCCTTTGATCTTAAATTGGGCCACAAGAAGAGTTCAAAGTTTCCCTAGGGTTCTATAGCATGGAATGCCTTGTTTTTAAGATGAGCTCAAAGAAAAAAAAATTCTAAAATTTAAAGCATAATTTGTTAAACATGTCCTGCTTGAGTTGATACAGTATAATTCATACTTAAACACATTTTGTATATTATATTATGATGATATTGTAGGCCCTAACAACAGAGAAGTCAAAAGAATCTACAGAACCTGAGCAGATCATTACACCAAGTAAAGCAACAAAGGACGGAACCTCTGTAGATGGCGCTACTGCTGCAGCTGCCCCAGCAGCCTCAACCCAAGCAGCTGCCCCCAAGGACCAGAAGGCTGCTCCCGCTAAAGCAACCACTCCTACTGCTGCCAAAGACACGGGTAAACAGATTGTTGCTGAGACTGTTTCGTCAGTCCAGTCCATCCCTCCAGCTAAGACAGGCACACCTCAACAGAAGACAGACACAGAACTGAGACACAGGAAGGCTACTTCGCCTACTCCTGCAGCGTAAGTCATGGTCACCAGACATATTACCATACACGGTTCACTCATCAATCAGTGTGTGACTGGTTGTGGTTAGATTGCATCTGTGTATTTCTGTATGAAAAATGCATTTTAAATTCAGATTTAATTTTATACCATTTCTGCTGCATTAGATTATTGTCATTTCTTACATTGAACAATGAAAATAATCAAAATATGCCATAAAATAGATGATTTTGAAAAATTGAAACAATTAAAAACAAATCCCCTTTTTTTAGAAAGTTTTTAATCTTTATATGTCATTTTGGGGAAAAAAATACTGTTTGAAATTGGTTTAATTATTATGAGTCATATGTTTGCAAATTCACTGGTGTAAATCTTGTATAGAAATAACAGATGTCTACATTTGTTGACAGGTTAAGGTCTAGTCTATACCGAAGGTAAAACATTAAGCACCTACATGTACCTATGTGTTGCACTCGCATCTGTCCGATTCCCTCAGTTTTCTGTTCAGCAGAAATCAATAATTGATTATTAGTTAATTACTGAAAGGTTTCTCTAAGTTGTAAATCACTTGTAACATGAAAAACCTCACCAACTTGGTATATCACATATGCATGACTATATTTTTTTCAATTTGAATGAGATTTCTAAAAATGTGTCACCAATGAGTAAGCTTTGTGATGCAGAATCAGTTTGAACAGATCATTCATTTGGATCAAAATGCTTGAAATTCAGTAAAAGTGTGAAAATAAATGAAACACCCTAGGGACCAATCTGTGCTTTTAAGAATTCACCATTCTTTATGATTAAGAGAATCTTTGAGCATTTCTAATGCAGATTTTCACCACATAAAATTCAGAATTTTTAAAACATGTACAATTAGACATGAAATCAATCTTTCCTGACTGTATATGACTTTACCTTTTTCAGTTAAGTGATTTTTACAAAAGTTTTAAATGCATAGAATATGAACATTAACAAAACCAGGAAAATGTTCAGTTTGTGTCATTTAAATGGGCAAATTTTCCAGCTCTGATTGGGATTTTAAAAGATTATTGGGAGAATTTTTCTCCAGGGGAAATTAACCCAGAAATGATCACAAATTTGGTTTAGATTGGTCCCTGTATATGATAAAGCATCTCTGTTGAGTGACATTAATTGTGATTTACACTTACGAGTAAGTAGACCAATCATGTAGAGTAGTTTTTCCTGAATTACTAGGATACACAGAAAAATACAGATATAATCAGTCGATCAATACAACAGTATTGTTGAGATGGGTAGTTCTTACAAATAGACCTTTCAACTTTTATTAGTAGTGTCTTTCTCTAGGTGACAAAACCAGAAAGTATATCTAGCATGCAAGAACTTCACAATTGAAATCTAATTAGCTGTAAATGATTGTTTTACATTGCCAAATCATAAAAGAATTGGTTCTAAAAAGGTTGTGGGCTTTCATTTGCTGCACATTTCTTACTGGGCCTTTCCACGCCAGTGAATCCCAGTTACTTCTGCATTCCTAACAGGAGCTGAATCGGTCAACTGTAGGAAATTGCCCGACAGCAGAGCTAGAAACTTTTGTACCCAGCAACTCAAGGCATCACAGCACTCACATGCAATCACTTTCAGTTAGATTGTATTACCCTTAAGTCCTGAACCGGTCCAAGGCAGTTGGTCCCAACTGCTGGTTTATGTGCAGTAAATGAGAGTGCCCCTTCTATTGAAACCAAAACATGAAATATTAGTTTTATTAATTGAATTTGGTTCTAAAATTGTCTATAATACTAAAGACAAACTGTATTTTTTAACCCAAACTCATTTAAGTTGCGTATTTTTGGCCTAAAATAAATACTTGAAAATGTTTTTAATGTTCTAATGGTTTGTCCAGTGTATTTAATACTTATTCATTCTGCTTGTTGTTAGTTTACTTACCATAACTAATGATAGATTTTTTATCATATTTTTTTTCCCCACCAAATGTTTAGTTTTCATTGTTGATTCTAAAATATAAGGAAAAAAAATCATGTTTTGTTACAGATGTTTTATATAATCAAATAAGATTGTATGCAGTTAAAAAGAAAACCTTTCTGGAAAAAGCTAACAAAGCACATTAAAGGTTTCTGTAATATTATCGGTCTTGTAGAGCTCTCAATATCAGTGATCATGTTGTAACGTACCATTGTTGTATTTCTTTTTTTTCTGTTTCCGTGCCACAACTAAGAAGACTGATAAAAACTTCATCAGTTGACACAGGCAAAACTTGGTCGACATTACATAGGAATAATGATGGTTTACTGTGGATTATATGAAACCATCCATCTGAGCAATATTCCTATCGATTGGTTCAAAATAGATATTTGTGTGGTAAATTCAATGTGCTATTACATCTGAGTCATAGAATCATAATTCTTGTATAAACTTTCACAGTTTATATGATATTAAACTCTATGATATTCACAATGAAATTTAGCTTTTATCAAGAAATAAGTTTTAAATGTTGAATGATCTTATAATGTACCGGAATAGCCAAAAACATTAAGAAACATACCTGAATATAAAACTTTCGGGAATGTACATAATATGCACAGGAATCTTCATTACAGTGAAACCTTGACATGACACACCTCACTTAATTCATTCACCCCTGAAATTCTCATAAAGAACTATTCCAGCTTTTGAATTGGAAGATTTCAAATGTGGCTTCAGGGGTAAATGAGTAATGCACACATACTTCAAGGTCCTCTTTAGTCAGCATGTGTCTCCCTAGATACATCACCAAACCCCTTTATAATGCCGAAAAATTCTCTATGGCAGGTTAACATTTTTTTTGAATATTGTAGTAACAAAGGCATCTGTAACAAACATGAATTTGTGATATTACCTTTCAGATGGGTGTCAGATATAAAACTTGTATGATCTATTTAACCAACATAGCTTAATATTTTCACTTTTCTGATTTCCTGTGTTTTGGCATGGATCCAGTGAAAGTTGTCAACATTGATAATCTTTGAGACCAAAGGGCATGAAGCATTTGTAAGTTATGAATAAATACAGTTGTTCTTGATATCTCAGACCTAACCCAAAGGGAGCACACGATCATGGTAGAATGAACCTGACCATCAGGTATAGCGTTCAGAGGAGCCAGTTGGTGGTGGTCATCCACAAATGTGTGTAAGTATTCCAGAGTTGTTTCCCTTCTTACATTTACTGGTAAGTGGGACACATGTGTCATAATCAGTACATGTTTTGGTATCCAGGCCTGCTTTAAAAAAGAACATTTAATGCCAGGGTAAAAAAATATCATATGTTTATGTGTACTATTATTGAATGTATCAATATTATTAATTTTCCAATATGAAAAAATGTTTGGTCATAGTTGATGTTAATTAAAAGAATTTTGCTGGAAAAATATGAGTGAATCTGGTATCATCATTGAATTTATAATTCTAATGCAGCTGTAGTAGTGCAAAGACCATTTTACATATAGGCCCCAGTCAGAATAATTTAAAACTCTCATGAAATTTTGAACTAATGAGAAAATCAATCACATGTTACTGAGTGAGATCAGACTATGATAGGTGAGGGCTAAAATTCTGCAACATATCCTGACTGAGGTGCAAGCCTACGTTGGGATGCTACAGAATCTGAAACCTTAGCTGAGATAACTTGATCTGGCTCAGAGGTAGGCTATTTAATTGTATCATTCAAAACATTCCTTTGTAGACACTTGATCGCCTGCGATGATGACCATTTAGCCGACCCTTACGTGAAGATGTACCTTCTCCCAGACAAATCTGCAAAACACAAGACCAAGACCGTCAAAGATAGCCTCAACCCAGTCTTTGATGAAACGTATGTACACATAGTATATTGACTAATGATAAATAATAATAAAGGAACATAAAATACTAGAATTTTACTTTCAATGAAACTTTTCAAATGTTGTGTCCATACTTTTATAACATCTATTATCCCTATGGGTCAGGTAAAAACTAGGTTTAAGGCCAAAAGGGCACAGAGTCAAGGTCACCATTGCTAAAAATAGAATTTTGCATGGTTTTGCTTGTAGGGATGATCACACCAATTTTAAAGTTGGTGGGATGCAAAGGACAACATTGATCTATTTTCCACTCCATGAGTATTGACTTAAGAACCCCCTCTCAAATACAAATTACATGTATTTATATATTCACACATTAAAANGGGGGGGGATTAGCTGCCCAGGGCAGCTCTCATTCTCATATTTATATTTACGTCTTATTGATTGTCAACATTTAGTTGTTTCTTCACTTTCGTTCATGGTTCAAATAGCTGAACATGTTCTAAAGTTTTAGAGGAATTTTTCATTGTGTACCTATCACTGGAAAATTACCTTAAGATAGATAACAAAGCAAGATGTAGTGCTTATTCAAACCTTAGTGTTTGTCTCGCTGCCAAGAGGTGGAAGCGAGACTAAGGTGTTGATTTTCCAGCGACGGCAGTGTCAACATTAAGTTTTTGCGTTTAAGTTAGTTTTACTGAAAGATACATCTTAGGTAGTACATCTCAACCCATGCCTCCAATGCTGGATGCTGCCTACCTTTCATGGTCCATCGACTTTGTCAACATCTCCAGCAACATTAAGCTTTTGCGTTTAAGTTAGTTTTTGTGATACGTGCATTGATGGTCTAAGTGGGGCATAGGCGAGACATATCATTCTGAACGGCTTATTAAATGATAGATTTCATAGGCAAGACATATCAATCTGAATGGCTTATTGAATGACAGATTTCATAGGTAGCAGTGTACAGTAGCGTACGGTGGCCATGGGTGATATTTTTGTACAATGAATAACCCCTGTAATATTACATGTATCAATTTTGTTTTAAATCAGCGCTAAAATTGGCATAAACATGATCAAGTGGACTATGCGGGCTTTTCATTTAAAAACAAAAAATAAATTNTTTTGTACAATGAATAACCCCTGTAATATTACATGTATCAAAATATTTTNCATTTTTGTCCATTTACAAATCTGTGTCTACGCAACAAAAGCTAGCTTTTCATGTAGTCTATTTTTGTACTCGGCACATGTGTAAATATTGTGAAAAATCCACCGGTATGACCTATGCTAAAACGTTAGTATTTCTGTTACCGAGTAGGCTGTATTTGATTTAAGACAGGTTTTAAGAAAAAAATACTTGCGTGGGTCAAATTTTGTGTTAAAAATGATTTTTTTTTGCAATTTTTGGCTTTTTTTGATGTGGTAACCATGGTTTTCACAAGTCCCAACTGGGGAAATCACTTTTTGAAATAACAATCATTCTTTTAAAAAGAATGTATTCAAACTGTAGTTTATAAATATATATATATAATAGGTGTGTATCCACAATCCATGTTTATCTGAGACATGCCCTTTATTTCAAGGATCAAGCCATTTCTACTGTACTCTGCTACCATAATGTTTTTCTCATGATCAGCAAATGTTGCTTGGAAAGATTTCATTATATTTCTTTTGTTTTAGATTCGAGTTTGAAGTTAAACAAGATGAGGTCAAACAGAAAACATTGGACATTACAGTACGAAATGACACATCAATGTTCTCTGGGAACAAAAAGACGATGGGAACACTCGAGATATCCCTTGCCAATCTGGATCTGACTAAGTTTACAACAGAGTGGTAAGTGTTAAGGCAGTATGTGTTATAGGTTCTTTTAGACAGACAGTTTTTCATGAAAGTTTGTAAAAAGGTCAAGTGCATCAAGGTCAGCGCTATAGATTTAAAGGATGGGAAGTTGAGCATTTTTTCTGTTATAATGTTATAGGGAGATGCATGCTCCTGTTTCATTCGTCAGTTAATTTTAGCAACCAATGAAATCTGTGGTGTCTTAAATCCTCAGGTCCCTGTGATTCCCACCAAATAATTGAGAAACTGCTCTCTAGTAACTCTTATGGTATAAAAAGTATGAAGTTGTATAGTATAAACAGGAAGAATTAATCACAACATGCTCAAGTGTCACCAGTAAGTTGGTACTTATATTTATTGGCCGACTAGTTTCGCCTCTTAGTGTGGTCCTGATGTTGTATAGTAGTAACTAATACTGTATATCAATGTATAATGAAGAAAGGCACTGTTAAAGTATTCAAAGAGTTCCTCTTCTTCTTTTAGGTTTGATGTTAGACCTGAAGACTTTGAGGGCAAGCCTTACTCACTGTGCTCCGATGTTTAAACAGTCATCCTGTGAAACACTGTCCATTGAGAATCTAATATATAGCCCAGGATCCAAGACATTTGTCGTTTAATAACAATTTTATATGTAACTTGCCTTTTATTACACAAATCCTGTCACTTTTGTGTTTACATTGCCTATTATTTTTGATGTTGTCTTTGGATATGAATTCGCAAAGCAATAAATTCACTATAACAATTCATGCAAATGTTGAATCCATCCGTTGCAATTATTTTTTGAAGAGGATGTGATAGCAACTGCTTAAAAAATTGAGATATATTGTTGGAATTTTAAATGTTTGAGATATATTATTGGGGTTTAAAACAGGCTATTTGTTGTTTAAATAAGAGAACAAATCTTTTTATTTTGTATCCCCAAGCTTAAAAATCATTTAATGGAGATAGCAAAAGAAGGAATATATACCAGATAACAAATAACTATTAATCTTTGATTGTGAATATTTATATCTTTAATAATACCATACATGTACATTATGCTACAATGTATGTAAAGAACTAATTAGCTTTAAAATATTATCTGTTTTGAAACAATCTTATTATTTGTAAAGTGCAACGATTGCAGGATGTGATATTTTTTATCACTTTAATATATTTGACATTTCGTTTTATAAAGGGAAAGAAAAGCTGCATGAAATGCGTTGCTTGCTGGTATATTTTTTAAAACAAAGAATTTACCTTCCATCATAGATGGTATATTAATGAAATTACAAGTTATATGTGATTATATGGACAATGTTCCTCACGAAATACGGACTAATAGGAAGATATCTAGTGTCTGGTCTCAGTACAGACTGTCTCTCATATAAATGACCACATATCCTCGTGATTAACAGCTTTTGTCTGTAGAAGATACTTAAATAATTTAATTTATTAACTTGGAAGCCATACGAATGTTTAAGAAAAAATGCTTACCTATTCTCAATTTTAAAAAAAATACTTTATTCTCTAAAATGTTTTTTGTCTGTGTCCGTGCACTTAGGTCTTGATGGCTTTTGTGTGTCTGTCAGTTTACACTGTTACAAGTCCATAGCACATATCAGAAACTACTGTGTATATAATAGCACATGTCACTCAGAACATCATGTTGTATATTATGTTGGGGATCGTACACAGGATATTTGTTATTATATTACCACACATCTATATATACATGTATTTACGTAGAAGTAGACTTCTATTAACAGGTGTATGTCATACAACAGCAAGTTCTGACTAATATTGAAGCTTGCGAAATACTACTTTTTATCCAATGTTTTTACACAAAGGACCTGGATGCTTTCTTTAACGTCAGAACGGGCGATAAAATCGAATATTTCTAAAATCTCTTTCTTTGTTGGTGAACGATAAACTTTATTTTCATTAACATTTAAAATGTTTGGGTACAATATTAATGTTTTGTGTATTGAAGTTTTGACGAACTACATTTCAGCAATGGCCTTAAAAATCTTCCACCTTTCGGTGGACAATGTGATATACAAACTGTAATGCCTTTTTGTTGCACAGCAAGTCCTCCTTGTTTCTTATTATAAAATCTACACATATCAGAATGTGCTGAATATGCTTAATGTCCATTGTTAAAGATATTCTAATTGGAGCAAAGGAATTATTTTGAAAGATATTTTTTGCATATTTGATTTGCCATCAACGAAAATATGTTTAGTGCTATTCCTGGAGAATTGAAAGTGTATTTTTCTATGCTGAGATTATTAAAGTGTATCTTTGTTAATATTTGGGTTATTTTATCAACATGTGGGATTGTGATCATTAATATAATTGCATGCTAAAAATAAACATTGCTTCAGGAATTCTTCTTTTAATGTAACTTTAGAGTGTACAGGTTTTTTTCATGCATGAAAAAATATTTTATGATGGTAATAAGTTGAGCTTCAGTGTGTTTTGTTTTGTTGAACAAATTAGAATGCAAGAAATCGATTGCAGTATAATATTGACCTTACTCTATCTAAATACTCATTCTTTAGATTTGATATTTCTTTGTTTTTCAAAAGTCGCTATGAAAAGTCCACTAATTCAGAGCACGGATAGATACATGTACATTTCTTTGTATAATTTGTTATTGGTTCTAGTTTGCATTAAATTTTAAGTTCAGCTTTCATAAATTACCTTTGTATTGGGACGATAATTTTATTGTACCCATATTTCCCTCTTGTTTCCCGGTAGAAATAACTAATGTGCTTTGACTAGGAAAACTATTGGTTGTTTATAGATCAAATATTTTTATTGTTATGGATGTTAACTGTTTTCACATTTCTATTTTTATTTTGTTTTGATATCAATTTTTGTTGTTTCTTTTATTGTACACATGAACCTGGAATATTACAAACTGTTTGGGACCTATTACAATGTTTGGATGTCTAATGGTAGCTGAGGTTTTTGTTCTGCCCCGACATAACTTTCTTGTGATTTAAACATGCTTCTGATTATCCCATCATTATGTTAATTGTTACATCACAATAAACATTTCAGTTCTAATTCATACAATGGATTGTTTCTACAATCCATGCTGGTTATTTTTTAAATTCTTTGATATTATTCAGTGTTCTGGTTTTTAGTGCTTTGTAAGGGATATCAGGTCATATAGCCAAATATAGTATATATCTTATTGCTTATGGAACGGTCACTTAATTCATCTGGCCGTTACATTGTATTACAGTGTATACATTTATAAATTGTAGTTGATTGATAGATATAAGAAATCTCATTATATATAATAATTGTTTTGCTTTTGTAGTTTGTAGGTCATATAATATATGTGTTGAGTTCTATGTTGGTATAGTATATGAGTTTATTGGTAATTTTGTTTTGACAATATAATAATATGTGTATATGGTTAGTGCAATTTTAAAAAAAAGTTTTCACATGTACAACTGTACAACATACTCACATTATTGACCTATTGAACTTAACTCATTAATAAAAAAAACAATGAAAATAGTATAAAGCATATTTTAATGATACGAAATTTTCATTCAAAAATTTAAAAAAGATATTTAAAACAATCATCTAAAAATCTTTGAGTATGATAGACTATTTCACCAACAGAAAAAAAAAATGAAAAATACCTTTTCAAGTAATATACCATTTGAATTTGAACATGAATGTATTTTTTCACTATAACTTTCTGCCTATTTTGTATATAAGGGATCTTGCTGTTTTACTCCCCCTGGATTGTTACTGTTACCTATCATTACCTGCTGCTGCGATACATCTACACTAATCTGTGACGTCACTATAAATTTTATATATATATTAATATCTGTGTCTGTTGTCTGTTGATACCTGTTCATCTGGGACTCTCAATGGTGGATAAGAAGAGAGTCCATGCTACTTTCGTTTTACAATTCATATTATGACGTCTACAACGAAGTTGTGGTTCATACAGGAATAAGGTTGACTGACTATCCTTCTCTCTGAAGATGAAATCTTTTCCAGACAATTACAGTTTTCACTTTAATTTCATAAAGTTTTTTTTATGTAGTCACCACAACCAGAAGTTGAGCACCTGCGCCCACTTTGGTTCCTGCAATTTTTTATGGCAGTTGCGCCGAGTTGCGCCAATTACCCTTTTTTTTGGCAAATTTGTCATCGGGATTTCGTGAACTCCACAGATACCACCACAATCTGAAGTTGCTATTTTATGGGAGTTATGTCCCTTTTGCACAACATAATCCAAGTGCTTGAAAACAACTTCCAAATGTAACACCGCACTCGGAAGAGTGATATCTGATTCTAACATGATACAATGTTGGATAAGAGCGCTCAATTATTTCAATTCATGTTAGAAGTTTAAAATTACAATTTTAATAACCTTGGACCTGCTATCTAAGGGATTTCACATTTTTATTTCGACTTGAAAACGATACGGCCAACCTACACGTACACTCGCATGTCTGTTAAAATATATTATTCCATATTGTCTACAGGCGCTGCTGTTAAGTAGGTTTATACTTTAATTTTATTAATTTTGCCAATAGCTGCAAGCTGAAAGAACTGGAGGCGAATACATGCCGCTTTATTTTAAGAAAATAAAACGGCGATTTATTGCCATTGCAAGGTGCGTTCAAGGATGTGAAACGGTGTCGCGACAAACAAAAATATGGTCTTAATCAGCCATCATAGCAAGCGCATGGACCGACCTTACCCATTGTTTAACTCATTTACCCCGGAAGACACATGCTAACTCTTCCAATTCAAAGATTGAAATTTATGAGTCGAAGCTTATAGGTGGCACATTCAGCAAGAAAAGGGGAATTCTAGACGGATTTATTTTCCGTATGTCTGTGCAAGTGGCTTCTGATGTTGCTATAAGATTGAACATCACTGATGGAATAGCAATGAGCCCGTCCACAATCCGGTTCATCATCTATTCCATTGTAGGTTTTCTAGCACGAGTATGAAACTACTACATTGAGGTCGTACAGCAGTGTTCACGTCCACAAGTGATACGGCACCCAATCAAGGACCCAGTATCGCATTTGGCGCAGCAGATAAGTTTCGCATGAACCTGAAAATTTGTTACAGCTATATTTGAGCCTTAACTGGTGAATTCAGCGTCAATTTACATGTTTTATGGGTTTATATCAAGTTTCGGTAAAAATGCCATCCCGATCATTTAGATGTCACTGAAGGCCCGTATTTCTCTTGAAGTTTTAACTTAATTTCTCATCTGCCAGTTCGGCTTGGATACAACGTTAACATTTTATTTGCTTCTGACATAAAACGATTCGAGTAACTAAACCGCGGGTTTTCAACATGTTAGTAGATTTGGTCCGATTTTCTTTATTTCCGCCTTTTTAGCATTGACCCCAGTTTCGNAACTTCACAACAAGGTTAATTACCATGAAACCTCGGACAAGTTCGATAACCGCCATTATCCGACCGTAATTATTGGAGTTATTCCCCTTGGTTTCATTAATGCGATGCATGCGTTCCATGATGTTGTATTGCACTCATTGATCTACCAGTTATGTTGAATGATTTCTCTTTTAATATCAATTACTCACAAATACTTCATATATTTCAATCATACAAACAACTGCTCATTCAATGTGTGGCGGGCGTATTATATACCGCCCGCGGTAACCTTGTTACCATATTATTGGTATGTATTTGTAACTAAGTGGGAAGAGCGATTTCCTACAAACATTATCATTTTCAAATTTCTTTTGTACATGTAACAAGTTAGATACATTGTTTTGGGCTGGTTCGGAAACTTATTTCATCATTTACAAAATCAGTTTTTAGCATTTCATTTTGCGCCAACACAGTTTCGCGTTTGTAGATAATGACGTTGACAATGGTTGACGTAATGATCTAGAAACGAAACGACGGTCTTTTGATTGGTATTGCTAGCGTAAAAGGGTTCGACTACTAGCTAGAACACCTCTTGGTGATGGCCTTGGGTTCGGCTCCCTACTGAATTACGTATGGCGATGTCCCTGGGTTCGACTCCCTACTTAAGTACTTCGTGGCGATGGTCCTGGGTTCGACTCCCTACTGAAGTACTTCATGTCGATGGTCCTGGGTTCGACTACCTTGCGGCTGAAATACCTTCATGGCGATGGCCCTGAGTTCGACTCCCTACTGAAGTACTTAATGACGATGGTCCTTGGTTCGACTCCCTGCTGAAGTACTTCGTGGCGATGGCCCTGGGTTCGACTCCCTACTGAAGTACTTCATGGCGATGACCCTGGGTTCGACTCCCTTGTGGCTGAAATACATTCATGGCGATGGACCTGGTTCGGCTCCCTGCTGGCTCCCTGCATAGATGTCCGTTTCACAAGCTCAATATATCATACAGGTTTACGCCCTTACATCAGTCTAATGAGAAACGATCACACAGTTAAAATCAATGAAAAGCAGGAAAGTCTGATTGTCTGTCGTATACATTTTTTCTATTTTCTGACAGCTAGGGTTCGATCCAAAAATGAAATTGTATCAAAGAGTACAGCCTAGCGATGAGAATAGGTACTAAGGCAGGTAACCCAGTCTAGACAGTTGGTGTATTGTTACGTAATACCATGTGTGACGTCACGTCGAGAAATCGTTGCTAAGCTGCTTGGCAATCAACAAGGTGGGCACGATCTGCCTCTCCCTATTTTAGGGGACTGTGTTTTGTTTATAATGGCTTGTGGTTAATTAGTCGCTGTTCGCCATTTTTAACATGGCGCCGTGTATGGGCTCGCATTTTGTATTGAGAAATTAGGATTACCACTGACAATGGGACTTAAGTCATTCCTAATGTTTCTGGTAATGCTGAGTGCAATGCGCCTGGGTCCCACTGCATACAAGGACCTTACATGGTAAGTTCACATTTTTCTTTAATATTTATTGAAATTGCACTTTTTTGAAGTTGGATTCCTATATACTTACTGTACAACGTGCGGACGGTCACCCATCCAGCTACTGACAACTAGTGAGCGGGTTCCCTGGTATTCCGCATCGCTGGAAAAGCTAGCTTGTCAGTAAGTTTTGCCCTCAAATTCCTAGGCTGTTACACTAATCTCCTCCGAGGTTTTGCCTGGGGAATCAATGCACCTTTCCTGCGAGCGGTCACCCATCCAGCTGCTACATGTACAATATTATATGTACAGGTACTGACCACGCCCGACGTCGTTACTTGCTGAACGCGTACGGGTCCCGGGTTATACCGCATTGCTGACAAAGCTAGAATGCAAGTAAGGCGGTATTTCCATTATATTCCTTAGCTGTTTTAATGTCAACGGAAAAGTAGAGCCATCGAAAGGTTAAATATTGTCTGATTTTTAATGAAAAGACTAGATTCTAGCAGAGTAAAGATTTTGTTGATAAACTGTCAACGGCTGATGAACAAACTTACAACACAGCGTGTCGAGTGGTGCAGGTTAACGTTGATGGAGATTATGGGCACCAACATCGTCTCATACGAGTGTCTTGTAGTTTCGTTGTCACTTATCCCGGTTTTCACTTTGAGGACGCAACATTATATAATTACTTTGATTTGGCCATGATTGTGTGACCGACGAAGCTGAAGACGCTTTCGTTTCTTCCATTTTGAGATCAAATTTTACATTTTGTATTTTCTCTTTATCAAAATTATCTAGTGTGGAGCCCGTGCACGGATACGCCCAGAGGGTCGTCCATTTTTTCACCGCGTCAGAAATAGAGAAAGTGTGTCCAACTCATTTAGACGTGGCATGTGTAAGTATGCAGACATCTACAATTTTTTCCTTTTCTTAAAAAAAATGTACACTGGCGTATAACAACTGTGAATCTGAAGTAACATTGAAGGTTATGTATCACAACCAGTAAGTGTTTATGTGTGACGTTACTATGTCAAGTAGCCTATACGGTTCCTACTCTGTCACTTTCATCAGACAAATACCGTGTTAAGCGTTATATTTACACAAACAAAAGAACACTTACTGGTTGTGACGCATAATCCTTCTAAAATTCACACTTTCGAACGTGAAGAAAATGTTTAGAAATAAAACATGTACCTTGATATCCATTTTGTGTTGTAGCAAATTGGGAACGATGCACTATGCACCCTTTTCAGTAAGCTTCTGACCCTGCTGGTGGTCCATATGTCATGGATTGGAAACACTCTTACAAAGAAGTGGTCAAGCATGGTTTCAAAGGCGCAAGAATGGAAAAATCGTAAGTTCCTTGGACTATTTGAGTATTTCGCCAAAATAATTCATATACTACAAGATTTAACATTGTGCCTATGTGAATGACGTCAGCAGTCACATGTTTTTGGAGAAAAAGATGATTTCTCAATAAAATTGACAAACTTAATTGTATCGATATTACTAATAGAAGTATGGAGTACCACATTTCGACGAAAAACGAAATCAGGCCCCGTATTAATTCATGTAACCGTTCTCATGCTCAAGCATGGCTTTTGTGCTCAAGCCGACTTTCTTGTGCTTTTAGTCATTCCAACATTCTTAAAGAAATATTAACAAAATGTGATTTTTTATGAATTGATCACGGGAATTAAAAAGCAGTGAGCACAGAATCTGAGTTTAAGGTGGCAGTACTCAAACCGGATCGGTACACAAATCGGATAACCTTTTGCAAAAATACTTATATTAAAATAAATAAATGTGTCAACAAATCAGTTATAACAATGAGGTAGTCTTAGAAAAGTTAGCCATGAACCATTTTTTGTCTACAGATAATTAGTTTTTAAGTTCAAATAGTGCAAGAAAACATAATTCAAACTCAAATGTCAATGTTTTGATTACGTTTTTATAAAATATCGCGTGCGACGACTATGCACTCGGTTTTGGACTAAATGAATAAATTAACACTATCGAAAAACTGTTTGTCATATAAATTATAAAGGTCACCATAAAATGTTAATATGCTGACATTTATTTTATTCATTTAAAGCATACAATACTGCAAAATTTAAGCCTTGATCCGTTTTGGGTCCCGACATTCGCAAAAACCGGAGACGCTGATTGGCGACTTCAGAGCGTTCTATAAATATCTCAAGTGAGCCCGGGTGCTAATTTCGTTTGTAAGAACACCCATCGATATTTTTNGCCGAGTGTTTGGCAACTTAAGAATCTTTTCCCGAGGGTGGAGATTCCCCTATCTTACCCACAAGGGGGTGAATGATTCTATTAATCTCAACCCGAGGGGAAGATTCTTAAGTTGCCAAACACGAGGCTTTGCCGAGTGTTTGGCAACTTAAGAATCTTTTCCCGAGGGTGGAGATTCCCCTATCTTACCCACAAGGGGGTGAATGATTCTATTAATCTCAACCCGAGGGGAAGATTCTTAAGTTGCCAAACACGAGGCTTTGCCGAGTGTTTGGCAACTTAAGAATCTTTTCCCGAGGGTGGAGATTCCCCTATCTCACCTACAAGGGGATGAATGATTCTTTTTCTCTTAGTCTGTTCTCCCATTGTGTATCATATACACAATGTAACGATAACGTTACATGCTAAATTCAGGGTTGACGTGACGTTGGCGGATTGTTGACGTGACGTCATTGTATTGTTGAAGTGAGGTCATGCCATTGTTATGAATAGGGGAACCCCCCGTCACAACCCTAGGGTGAGACAAGGAAATTTCACACCGGTAAAAGTGCGGATACACCTGTCTAGGGTAAGAGAAAAAGAAATAAAGCGAAAGACTTTTGGCAGGTCATTATTTGTTGATATTTCATCTTCCCTATAGCAAATCATTTTTCGAAAACGTTTTGCATACAGGTCGTCCCCTTTGTGGTTACTGTGGAACCGCTCCGTGCCAGGTCCTGAGAAGATCGAAATGGCATCCGTCAGGTCCTCGTGAAAGGGACGAAGCAAATTTCTCCGAGCGCTCTAACGCCATGATGCTCTTCAACTGCGGTTTGGAAGTGTCCACAATTCTGACCAAGGAGCTGCCTCAGGACGAACTTTACTGGACGAGAAGGTCCTGTCAGAAGTTTGAGGAAGAGCAGTTGAGTCTGTTTCCTCTGTGCATTCAGCGTCAGATCGACCTCTGGTATCCAGTCCCACGCTAGGTATGTAACCGATCACATGGTCTATCCGGGGTCGCTATTTCATTTACATCATTGACCCCATACAGTAGTGATTTAACAGCGCCACATTTTCCAAAATGGTTACCCTTGCTAGGTAAGTGTCAAGTGCTTGGCCGAGGATTAATGCAGAAAAAATATATAAAGTATAATGTTATAACCTTTTAACCATATACAACCAGTTGTTTATAGTTTCTTGCAACTTCAAAAGTGTAAGCATTAACACAATAATCGAGTATAAATGTGGTATTTTTGTTGAACCGGAAATTAAACGGATATGGCGCATGCCTGGCGGATACAGGATTGTTTTGAATAGCATATGTACAGCTAACAGTGTCGCCCATGCAAAACAACCCATAACACGGACAGCGATTTTAGAGGTCACCATATCGCCATTTACATATCCTGCTTCATATCAACCTATAGCTAATACCACCGATAAAGCTAACATCCTTCACAAACAATTTCAGTCCGTCTTTACCTCAATCCCAGATGAAGGAGAAAGCCACCCCTTCCAATAGTTAAACCCACTATCACTACACCTTAATCAGATATTCACAAAATCACTAACTACTTTGTAGTTAATTACAGACCAATCAAAGATGCAAGTTAATGGAGCATGTTGTCACTAAACATCTCATAAACCATCTGGTAAAAAACCCATCTTGTAAGACCTCGTCACTATTTCCTTTCATCCAGGAATGTCATACAACAAATAACAATAACACTCAAATAACAGACTCAAACAGACCTCATAATCATGGACTGTGCAAAAGCTTTTGACAACGTCCTATAGCAACGTCTTTTATATACGACATTAAAGGCAAAACTCTCAACTGGATATTTGCATTTCTCCCAAACCGTATACAGGCAGTATAGTCCCGGTCACCCCAGTTGTACTGCAAGGTACAGTGCTCGGTTCGGTCTTGTTTTTGGTCTACCTCAATGGTCTCCCCAACTATCTATCCTATTCCGTCTCTGCGTATTGCAGAGTTGTCTGCTCTTGTGAGCAGGTATTGATTGTGACGTCATTTGTTTGTGAGAGTAAAATAATCTATTTTTGAGAAAACGACGTAATTTTCTCATTCAAACCAATGACGTAACAATCAATACTTGCTCACGACAGAAGATTACTCGGCAATACCATGAATACGCAAAGACGGAATAGCAAAAAAGAACCAAAAGTGACAAATTATAAACGGACCTTGATGGGCTGCACGATGGGAGAAGGACTGGTTGATGGCCTCCCACCCAGACAAGTGTACTGTTGTCTCTGTCACTACCAAAAAAGAACCCTTTACAACACAACTCCCCCCGCCATAACCACACACTTGCATCTGTTACTTCCGCAAAGTATCTTGAACTTACCATACAGTCGAATCTTAAAGGGAACAAACACATAGACAATATCACAGCTAATGGTAACAAAAGGCTTTATTGTAAAATAACTGTTCTTCCAGCCACATTCCTTTTTTGTAATCGTCTATATAGGCCACGCATGCCGGCAAAGTTTCATCAACATGTTGATGGATGGATTGCTGTAAACCAAAGTAGAAGAAAAAGAATACCTCTATATCAGCCCGAGGGGCCTTAGGCCCGATGGCTGTTGATATGGGTTAGGATACAGAAAGTGTCATATATCACAACCTTTTCATCCTATATTTCACACTATAAATACTTAACTGCAATATAAATACTACCTGGAATAATATAAAACAAATAGAGTGAAATTAGTCATCGTTTTTTCTTAAATGTGTTGAACCGGTAGCAAAACAGATATGACGCGTGTCGGGCGGACATGGTGCTAGCTGGCGGATACGGGTCCGGAATATGGCCTATGTACAGCTAGTAGTATTGCACATGCAAAAACAACCCATATCACAGAAAAATGATGATACATCTTCTGCCTTGTGTACGGAGACTGAATATGAAGTGAAATGGCTAAGGGGATAACGAAGTCACTAAATCATTATTTAGGGTGTAAGGCAGAGGTGTGGGTTTGAGCTATCCGAGCCCAACAACATTATCACTATTACTCTATAAGTTGTTGGGCAGTGATACTACACTTTTGATGATTTATGTGGACAGTCTAGATAACGCAAACCTAACCAGTGTTATTTTACATTGCAGGTTCCTTCTGCTGTTCACTGAGAAGAATGCCGATGATGATGGAAGTTACAGTTTCGATGTTATCGATAATGCGATATGTCATATCATTTTGATATTTAACTGTGCCACAGTTTAGTTTTAGATTGTCTTTTTTCCTATAAAATCAGAAAAACTACATTTCAGTCGATTTTTTTATTCTTGTTAATATCGGTCTTACAAAACGAGATATTTGCTAGAAGATCATTTCAGTCGTTTGTGCGGCGTTTTCAGTCCTTCCGGAGTCACAGGGTGATGATACTTAGCAAGAAAAAGGCTAAGGTAAATCGTTATCAAATGTCATCAAATGAATGACCTTGATCAACTTTTAAAGTCACTTGTGTCAATCGTGTCAAATCATTTATACCACTTCTTGTGAATAACCAAGATGCATAGCCAGTTAGTGAGATGTTGGGATGAATGACTACAAACTATAGTCAAATACATGGTCTTGGCCTCCTTTCATAGTTGCACGGGTAGAAAAAACCTTAAAACTACTACTTCTGAATAACCAAAATCATAAAAGCTGCATGCTTGGCCATTGATGTTAGGTCAGTAAGATACTGTACCGAAGTTCTCCATATTTTCTGCAAATGAATTGCCTGGATCAGACAACAGCATAACTAAATGTCGGCACCTCTTGGCTTGGTTCTGAGTTATATATATTTCATTTTCGGCTTGGTTAGAAAAGAATGACAACAGGAGACATCTTAACTTTGGCCGTTGAAGTTTGTTATCGCCATTTCTTGGAAGGAAAGTACGAATCTTTCAATTGCATAAGGCGATTATTTCTGTTCCCTAGTTTTGCGAATTTCAATTTGACCTTCAAGCTTTGGTGCAATCACCTGCGCGTGTGTATTACGTTCAATCCCCTGCGCGTGTGTATTACGTTCCTCTTTCAAAATATGACTTCCATAAAATAAGTCAAACGGCAACCTCGTTTTGAAAGGACAAGATGAAAACACAGCAGTTTAATCGAAAGTAGCCACAAAATACGTTTGCTGTTTGCATGGCTAGTCAAAGAACAAACTACTTAATGAAGATCTGATGATGGTGGCCGCCAATATCCCACTGAGATATCAGCAATGAATATTTGGGAAATTTGTTTATTAAATGGAGATAGGTAAGACCTGGTTGGTGTACATGTAAATATTGAATTGCCTGCCGTAGTTTTTCTACTCTCCGCCAGGTGTTTGATACAAGTTAATACATACTTCATTTAATCTAATTCATGATTACCTCATATCAGTAAATTTGACATAGATGAGTACGTAAATGCCACTTAGGCGAGTAAGGATAAATAGTCAGATGATCCGTGTTTAATAAAAAGTGTTTGATATGATTTATATACATATATATATATATATCCATATGTAGTCATGACATAGACACTAACGAGTATCAACTAATTGGTTAACAGTAATGGCTGCTCTATAGACACATCGGCAAATTGGGAAGCCATTATAACGTTATTACTGACTCATTGGAGAGTAGGGAATTTTGTCTGTTACCATCACACATGTCAGTGAAACGCCGATATTGCTCGACAGATCATGAGACTGACTACGGTCACTTGCTATAGGATAATAAAAAATCAAGAAAGAAAGAAAGAGAAAGAAGAAAAGAGAATCTCTTGTGCTGCCGTCTGGGTTCATGTATTTCCTAAACCGTTGCTCAGTTTCTTTGTGGCTGAAGTACATGAAATAAAAGATATGGGGTGGAAACGGAGGTTGCGTGAGAAAACTTATCAAAAAGTATTTGTTGCAATAGGTTTTATAATAAATGTACGCCATATGGGACACATTCCCCAGGGTTCATGTTTCAACGGGTTTATGAAAATATGGTAAATTAGGTTCCATTTCCAACGGCTGCCTTGCACTTACACTGACGGTTTCGGAACATGTTATTTATAGACTTTTATTCATTCGCCCTTTGGTACCGGCGATGAATTCTAAATAGTTGATATGGCCATACGGCACGGTAACATGTTGACTATTTTCGGATTTCTTCATGGACTAACTAGATTTTCGGTGCGTCTTACTTGGCTCGTCTGTTGTTTTTCGATTGCTTCGTAGACAAACTCAATTTTGGGTGCTCCTCTTACTTCGTACAACTCGTGATCATTTTTCATCGTTGAGAACTGACCCTGATTCCACTTTCAAAGGGGGTCCATTTCATCATTTCACAGGAAACAGAACTGGAGCTAGTAGAAGTTATGAAATGCTATCGGACATCATGACAGGCTTAATGAATCACTAATTTATTTGTTTTGAACGTCCTTATACTGAAAAGAAACCCGGAATCGCAAAAAATATACATGTATGTGTGTTGTATTACCAATCTTTGACGACTTCCCTTGCATTGGGGTTCCTCTAGACGGTATTAAAAAGACTAATGTATTAACTAAAACCGTAAAAGACAATCGTTCCAAATAGAAGCGAAAAAAGAATACTTCAGCAGAACACACAGATCAGTCCCGGATAACCCACAAAGAGAGGGTTCTTCTTGAATCGATGTTATATTTGATAGGGTTATTTAACGTGTACCAATATGGTTCCCGTTGATAGCCGAGTGATCTCCTATCTTCTGATTGCCTTATATTGATATGAGGTACATTATGATTCGCCGAAGATGAATAGAAAATTTATAATTGTGTATCTATTTCATTTCGGTATATAACAAATCGTTATTCTAATATAGAAACAAACTTGACGAGATGGAAGAATTTCATTCAACTTTATTTTAAACCAGAAATATATCTTCATTTTGGACAATTTTCATGTCGAATGTGTTGCGTTTAACTCCATATGATTACAGTATACACCGAGAAAATGTACGATGGATTTCAAATATAAGAGATAGCATTATTCACATACAAAATATACAAGTAGGTGACAGTGTTTAATCGCAAACTCCAGGACCTACTCAACCGGTATTGCTTGATATGGAAATATGCCTACACAAATACTCGTGACGTAGGCGTCAAAATCTTAGGTAGATGTTAACAAAACAATGCTGGTCTATCTGTAATGTTAAAAGTTATACTCGCTTTTTAATGAACAAATATTCAATGATGCCTAGACGCCTCTTTGGTTAAAATTGTATTTTCCACAATGTTATATGACCACTATTCGTAGTAAGAAATTAACCAAATTCTACGTTTTACCTCTGTTTCCCCAATATGTTGTATTTTAACACTTTCAACTACTTCAGTGAAGACAGCTGAAAACATCAGTTTCTATGCAGATTAAAGTAAAAATGCATCTTAAATTTGAAATGACCGTCCGCACTAATACACTATTAGTATTCTATATATTTCACTCAATCAGAAGACGATGGTATGTAATATGTATGGTATGTATTATGCATGTCCTTTAAAATATGATGGAAAGAAGGTCATTAGCCCCTTGATAGAAATATAGATCTTTGATAATATTTGCTACAGCCTTTGAATATTTGACGCGTCATCAAATATTTTCACCCATTTTAGAGAAACATAACGGAAAGTCAATACAATAATATTTTTTGGCTTCACCACAACGTTGAAGATATTTTCGTTTCCTTTTTGTCAGCGTTTTGTTTTTTCTCTTGTGGAAATAGCAGTCGCCAGAATCTCTTTCCGTCTAAGCATGCGCACACATTCTCTACTGGTTTCTGCCGTTCGTCAGGGCGTCGCTTCCTTCATCGAACTTGTAGCCCTGTCTGTTCGCAGACCTGAAATTAAAGGCAAAAATTGAAATCTACTAGAAAAGATTGACAGAATCTTTATATGAGGGAATTATAAATTTACCCTTAACCAGGGATATTTACGAACAATAGCTTGTAGATTTCATTTTTACTTCACTTTTGATTATCACTGTGTTATTCTGAAACGGAACCATGGACACCGTGATGTACTACAAAATGATACGCTACATAGTCAGGACACGAACTTGCCATGGCCTGCTTGTAACACAAAAGGATGTGTGTGGGAGTGATTCACCAGGTAAACAACAACATAGACATAAATACATCAATGCTCTGCCACGCCCACCGGCGTACCGCTTTATGCAAACATACCAAACCACAAGCATTATTTATTAGTTTAATACATAATTAACTGATGATGGAGACCGTTAAACAATGCTACACTGCTCCCTGGTGGAGCATTAAAGTTATCGCTTATTCAGCACACATGCTCTTGGCTCTGCCAAGCCTCGGTAGCGTCACAAGACAATTATCGAAATGACTATTTATTCATAAATGTATAGAATTTTATCCATACTCGGATGATCAAACAGGCATGCTGTTTTAATTACGTTTTAAGGAGTGCTTAAACTTATGGTTCATTGAGAAATTATGTTAATCGGTTAAACAGTGGATCAGAAATTCATCTATATGGGGCCTCGTCATAACTTGTTGAATCTCTAAAGCTTAACATTGTCAAGAGAGTCATTAGCAGATACAATATTGTTTAATTAATATGGATTCTGTTTGTTTTCTTAAGGTACGGTATATTGAACTTCTTGTTATTTATCTGTATCGAGATTCGATTCACAGTTTATCCTGATATATAACACATTGATTGATGCTCTATATCAATATAACAATACTTTTGGTGAAATGGAAATATTTCGCCCTGTTTCAATATTGAGTCAGAACCGGCGCGCGAGCCCACGGCACACTTATCTAATGAAATAAACACACAGGATGAACTTCTCTCTTCATTATCTCATTAATTAATAATGGTATGAGCATCTCTCAGCTCGTATGACATTAAAACATCAAACGGAAGTGTCTGTCGACCGACAATAGCTTGTTTTATGCTACGAATGCCATGCTCAATCTATCACAACCAATGTTAATAGCTATATATTCCAAAATGAATCGATATTTGGTAACTCTGCTAAACACACTGCCACGACTTTGAAACCTCCCGCTCATTTCTTTAGTACGAAACAATTTTCAGTGAGACAGTATATTATTAAATATATCAATAATCGTTTCAGCGGAGGAAATCTTTAACACGAAGGCAGTTTGACATATTACGAATTAATGTCCGTATAAAAAGACTGGTAATCCAACGAAACAACCTCTCTGCTTTGTGTTACCGATATCCTTCAGTGAAACTCGAGACATTGTCAGTGGCGCTAATTTGTTTTGTCAAATTTTCACCCAGACAAGTATACAGACAGAGCTTTCGGAAATTGTATCTTGTACGTGACGTTTGATTACTTCCAGGTTTAAATGCAATCGGAACACCTCGCCATATTCTCCGACGGGTGAAAGAGAGGAAGTGGTGTTCTGATTGGTTACGATTACATTCCGCCATTGAAATGACCTTACGATTACACTTGACAACTTCAAACGATACCGGCCCGTGATCTCAGAATACCGCAATGTGAAGGGGGCAAATAACCAGCATCAGAGCAGAGATATGGTAAACCTGCATTAGGATTCACCCTTCTAGCAGTTTAACACTCTTAGCCGCTGAAATATAATCTCGTTTCCGTTGGGAATCGGCTTTGTGATAACTGGTGCCCAAGGGTCTCACAGGTCCGTCATCACCAGACGTTTTACATTTAGGACTAATGCCGTCTAGCAATATCAACTTAGAGGCTTTATGAATAATTGGTTTTTTTTTTTAGTTATTTCAACATTGGAAGTTAATACATTTCAATCGCTATGAGCATTTTTTCTCATTTTGTCCGGTTTATGATAAGTGACCTTCAACGCCAGGAGTTCTGGAGTTTTATTGTAGTGCTTTTATAAGACTACATAATACCCCGTAATTTGATATAGCATTATGCAGACTTCTCGTACTCCAATGCTTTTAGCAACAGAGGACGTTTCTTATTGTAATAAACAGTTAAATTGGCAAGTAAATAAAAACATAGCATAACTTTCTTGTATGTCAAACATAAAGAGGACGAGTATAATCTTCACTGAACAGTACAAATTGATTCCACCTAAAAACTCCAAAAATATGACAAAAACGAGGATAATAAACGTAACCGGATGTTCGTCTCCTTCGTGATTGATAGTATTTAGTCTCCTTAGACTTCGTAATATCCAACACCCTTATGTATGCCTTCAGTCGACACAAATAAAGCAACTTGTTGGTCAATGTTTTATTTTGTGGTTTCCTAAGAACAGAGAGTTCTAAATCCGGTAAGACGTCACTTGACAGAGACATTACAGAAGCCCTTCCTTAAATGTCCGAAGTAATGAATTATTCCTTACCATGCGAAAACTAATATTTCATTTAATATGAATAAACGCGAAATTTGGCATTCATTAAGCGTTGCTATTTGGGTTGCATGTTGTAGATAGTATTTGACAGATATCTGACACTATTCGTTCAAACCCCTTTTGGCCCTACTAATTAATTGGGGTTGTTATGACAATTGTCTCTGACTGTCACAATGCTGCAGTCTCATCCTAAATGG
Source organism: Mizuhopecten yessoensis (assembly GCF_002113885.1). Taxonomy (NCBI): domain Eukaryota; kingdom Metazoa; phylum Mollusca; class Bivalvia; order Pectinida; family Pectinidae; genus Mizuhopecten; species Mizuhopecten yessoensis. Next base: position 306,496 of record NW_018405184.1, read on the forward strand.
TAACGTAAGGAGTAATACTCTCATTACTCTAGATCTAATTTGAGGGAGGGAGGTCAGCCATTCATTAGACCAGCAGGCAGCCAGGCGAGCTATCATATATCAGCCGATGGACAGGTCACACTTATCAGGATCCGAGCCGAACATTTTCTGAGATGTGTCGCTAGGTTTGTATAAAACAGTTGCAATAGGATTAACACTCAGGTTTAAATGTGTTCTTTGATAAATTGGCGAGAAAAAACGTCAAGAAGCAATAATAAAATAAGAAAGAAAAAAATGAACTTCAATAGTGTTAGGAAAGAAAAAGACACGGATTGAAGAGAAATATACACGCCATTGCTATTTCAACCATTGTGCGTTGAAAATTCATCAGCGGCTTTTTCTGCATCAAGCTGATACTCTTAGGAGTCTCAGAGCTACGTATATACATACATCTGGTGCAATCTCGAAAACAGAGAAATGATATGGACTAAGTAAATTATACATTGACCTGTGCTTATTTTCTTGTTACAAAGCATGTTATTCATACGAGACATATCTGAAAGAACCTCAGTCTGAGCCCTGACAAATCAAACATTGATATTCATAATAAAACGAAATGTGGGAAATCAAATATCTATGTTTTTACCAGAATGCACACTGGTTTGTTTTATTATTCATCTAATAAGATGAAAAAATGCAACGCCTCAATTAACGGTTGATTAAAAGCGTGTGTTCTGTGAGGGCGGTGAGTGCGACATATCTAAAATAAGCATTCTGTCTCATCGCGCCCACCCGACTTTACCGTATTTAGAAATGCCTTAATGATTTCATAAAATATGTACGATGTGACACGTTTCCATTATGCTCAGGTCACTGCCTCAATAGAGGTGCATTAGACAATGGGACTCGTGTAGTAGTGTGAATTAGGGGCATTGGACAGTGATATGGGTGGTAGTAACGGACCATTTTCGTGGAATTCGTCGCATATTGTTTAACTTTTACGTGTACTTAAATGTAAAACGAAACGTTTATGTATATACTCCCTATTTTTAATATTTCTTTCTGTTTGATGTGTCTAATGTCTCCGAATTTTGTTTGATATTATTTGGATTTGACCTGAATGTATTTGAACTTGAAGACGCTTACTCTTACGAAACATCTGGTCTTAATCTCCGTGTTACTTTCCATGTTAATGCTTGCTTTGTTCGTATTTTTATAGTTTGATCGAATGTGAGTTCTATTTTCGATTTGCTCATGCTTCGATATACTCTTGTTTTATTTTTATTTTTTTTCAAAGTCGGTTGGTGGGTTGTACATTGTTTAACGTCCAATCAACAGCTAAGATCATAAGGACGTGTCTACATGTGTGTTGTGCATGCCTGTATTTGTGTATGTGTGCCGGATGCAGGATATGTTGGTGCATTTGCCTCCTTGTGGTAGCGCGTATCTGATGCCGACTTTATAGCTCTATCTCACTGAAATACCATGCCGAAGGCACCAAGCACAGCATCCCGCCCGGTCACATTATACTGACAACGGTTGAACCAGCTGTTACCATTCCCCTAAATGCTGAACGTTTAGTAGGGAATAACAACTACCATGTTTAGGACTTTGGTATGTCCCGGCCTGGGGACAGAATCTATTGCCTTCCTCACCTGGGCGAACGTTCTACATTAAAGCCAAATATGTGGTTTACTTGAAAGTCGATTGAAAAACATCAACATGAACTTTTAAGACAGCAAACCAAAACTGAAGATAAGTTGAGCCTCAATTCAAACATCCAAGGCGAACCCAAGACAATCCGGAAGAGTAAGGTTTTCCTTTATCACATGTAGCATCCGTTAAAGTTTCCAGACAATCCGGGTACTTATATAGGTCAGCAATGGCCTAATATATAGTCCGATACTTTAACACCTTATAGATACCGAAATATCTAAGGTGGAAATAATGTCATGTTGATGACCATCTTTCGTTAATGTTAATGTCTTCGTGGTAAAATAAAGTCTCTAAGATGTAAAATTCCAGACCAGACAAGTATCTTATCAAAACCCCCGAATCAGCTATATAAGTGGTCCACAGTGAGTCGTCACATTACCGTTCCGTTAGACTTTAGGTTTAGTTTGTTTGTGTCTTACGTCCTATTAACAGCTATGTTCATTTAAGGACGTGCCAGGTTTTGGTAGTAGAGAAAGCCGGAGTTCCCGGAGAAAAACCACCGACCTACGGCCAGTACCTGGCGACTGCCCCACGTAAGCCTCGATCCCGCGACCCAGCGGTGGAGGGCTAGTGGTACATAGCAGAATGTGAGACGCCTTAACCACTTGGCCACCGCGGCCTCCTATTTTCCGATACTCTGATGAAATATTTAACAAAAATGGTGGCTATCAAAAAAGATGATAACGCTGAAAGCTTCATCTGTGCGATTTATTACATCAGTGTGTTTATAATATCGTCTTAACTCTATGGACAACTATGGAAGGACATTGCATTTACTCTCCTACATCAAAACTCGTCGGCAAACAAGATACTCCGGGGGTGGGGGTGGGGCTGGGGGATGGGTAAGCGTATCCCTTGACTACATATTAGACTTACTATGATGTGTTGCGCTTTGACATATTTTCTAATAATTAGACATTGAGGATGAATTCAATATTTAAGCGAATTCCTAGACCGAGTTGTTTAAAAGGCGGAAGCTTAATGTCTGTTTATCGACATTTTTCAACCTTTTATAATTTGTTCAATATAAAAGGTAAAATTCCAAATTGTGAATGTCATTTGCTCTTATATTTCCCACCTGGGAAGTTTTGACTCGGTGAATGGTTTTGTTTGAAAGATAAACAAAAAATAAAAGTTGTGCTAATCACTCATTAAGCTAATTACCGTTTAAATTACTGCGCCCAGACCTAAGGAAGAGTTTTCATGTATAACCATTCACCAGGGAGAAAAGTGTTGAATGAAGAAAAAGGTTAATCGGAAGAGTAACTTAAAACTACATTAAAAGGTGGTATTGATCATACCTCGTCAACTTCATATTTCTTCCAATCTTTTGAACCCTTTTTGAAAGATTCTTTCATTGATTGCGAATGAAAAAATAACTACAGACATATTTAAATTCTTAACTTGCCTTAAACTTTAATTAATCAGAGCTAAACATCTTATACAGGCCACATTTTCGTATTTTTTTTTCAGAAAAAAGTACGCTTTAGTGTAGTAGTAGAAAACGGGATTGGATTTTTTTCAGTATAAATAAATAGGCGTTGATAGTTTAATTATCCGCGAAGCCGTTCACCGCATCAAAACAATTAAGAGCCTTAATATTATTATTTTTATGTGAACCTAGTGAAAAGCACCACCACTAAGTTTAGATTAAATAAATGAATGAAAGCTGATTCAATATTGTCATTTGTCTATTTCGATTCCCTGTTGGGGTCAACACAAACCTGTCAGAGTACACATGTATAATTAGGTAGTTTTTAACATCAGAAGGGTTCACATGAACATAGTTTTTAACAACGGAAAGGTTAACATGAACAGCTCCATGACACATTAGAAATAATGTCAGAATATTCATTGTAACAGGTATGCATTTTAACACGTGACACGTGGATGGCATCGCTTTTGTAACAATCTATTTTATTACTTGACAAGACTTTGATGAAGTACAGAATAATGCCATGACTTATGGAATGTGTGCTTTTCATTCAGTAACTCAGCGTTAAGTCTGTGTGTGGGTTTTTTTCAATCGTGAAATGGAATATATCGAAACAGACAGTGCAGTGAGTGAATTAACTGGCCATATCAATTAGGGAACGTGGCGAGTTATTATATCAATTGACGTACCTCTTAACGAGAAAATCCAATCCAATTAGACAAAATATATGTTCATAACAGATTTAGGCTAGGCGAATATTGTTGTTTAAACCCTATGTCAACATATTTATACTAAGGTAATGACAGAATAACCTCCCTTGGGCATGTCAGTTCCGGTCTTAATGGTAGCGCTAGTAATTTATTACATTTGTTGATTGAGACTGTTCTCTGTTGGTTGTAGGGGCTGATTGTACATCGCTGGAGTAACATGATCACGTATTTCTTTTTATGGTACACAAAATTACATGATTTGTCGTACAGATATAAACAGGATTTTATTAATTAGGATTTTATCACTGAACTAGTGAACATTTTGTCGGGAAAATCATGTGTCAGGTCTATATTAGGTTATGTTCTACTTTTGTGTACCTCATCAAACTACAAATATAAAGTTTATTTGTTTTACAAAAACTGTGAAACAAGTTTTCTTACCTCTATATTATTCACTCTTGTTGGCTTGAATGAAAGCGAGTAGAGGGTCTTAACGTACAAATGGATATATATACAGGCCATAGATATCTATGTAACGGACATTTTACTTCCTATCTTTCGACGTCTTAAACGATAATCTTGTCTATAAATACATTTTGGCGAGGTTTATCATCAGAAAAGATATAATGTATTTTGGAGGGTTTACATGTAAATCTTTCTTTTGTTCGTATTTTGGTCTAGTTCCAATTTTTTAAGTTCGAATTATGTTTCGCATATTCTGCACTATTATTTTGCTGTCTTTTTTAAAGTATAAATATCTCGCGACATTATTTATTTTTTACAACATGATAAAAACTGGATGTAAATGTCCTAAGTTGGCGATTTTAGAAACATAACCGATTCTCCATGGTACCAGATGCCCTCTTTAGGTACGACATTAAACCAAGAGGTTTACAGGCTATTGCAGACCTCTATTGTCATTTGCTATATGAATAAATCATAAAAGGAATTTCTGCACTTGATATGTCATATCTAATTTTTAAGCGTCCATGAAAGAATCTAAACCATTCACTAAATGTCATTTTACAGAGATTAATAACAAATTTCTTATGACAACATTTACGTCTGTATGTTTCATTAATTAGGTATTTGGGATAAAAAAAAACACACCATAAAACTTGCAAATGCAGGTACAAAAATCACTAGAGTATACAAATTGAAGAAGAAGATTTTTTTATTTTTTTTTGACAACGTCACCATTGTTTTATATCGATTTTGTCGAAGACTATTTCAACAGGCATTTATTGAATACCTTGTGTGGAAACAATATGCTCATTCCTTTTAGCTGACATGCTTTTATACTAGTTGTGTTTTATTCCTCAGTAATGATACTGAATAATGTCGAGAAAAATCTTCAAAACGCCTGGCTATCAGTATTTCTCTGCGGACAAATTATGCACTATTTTTCACCTAACTGATTCTGTATTCTCATGATGTTTAATTTAAACAACGGTTATAACTGAGAAAATATTAAATGTTTTCTCCATCCTTATTTTTTTTTTATTCTCAAGTACTATTTTTTGTTATCTTGCATAATGACAAATTCATTTTATTTAGCGATACATATTGAGACGTAGCAGTTATATTTTAAAAAACGGTTACTTTCTAATCAAATTACAATCTTTTTGTTTAACTTTATATGAATATACCTTTCGAGGTATCGGCAAAACTTGACGTTATCATCGTGCGGTTTATGATGCCATATATGTTGTTTTGTTATGACGTCACAATTGAACCTCTGATATCTCAACTGATTACAGATATCGGTATGGGTTATATTTCGCTACCGAAATCTCGCTCATTTATTTTACAGGGACACATTTTAGCTACGCTACACGAACGTAGTAAAGTTATAATGAAATTACAGCTTTGATTAGTTTCTGAAACAAAATGGTTGTTACTAATTGTTGACTATCAGTCCCCGAGGTCGGTCGTAACCTTGTAGCTGGATTTTATAATAAAACAAAGAGAAAATACTTAAGTTTCAACACGATCAACTTAAAATTAAGAACACTAGGACACAATATGAACAAAGGAAGGATTTACATATAGTCTGTTGAAAATTATAAACAGAATAAGACCAGATGTTCTGGAAGGGTAAGCGTCTACTGCTTCACCGATAACACTTTATAAATATATGTCAAATCAAAGTAATGTCACGCCCTCATACCAAACAATTGGGCAGTGACACAAAATAGCAAGGGACATTTATTGGCATAATAAAAAGCATCGACCTTCATATCACACAAACAAACAGTGTATTGTAGCTTATACAATTGTTAATTTGTAATGATATGAAGAGTTTTATAGACACCTCTTCGTTTTGTTCTTGTTTAGGATCCATTAACAAACCTTTCTTTATGATTCTGACCTTTAATACCACCATTGAGTCCAAAATGGACAAATCGTCCATTCGGTTCAGTGAAAATATTTACTCTTTATCGATTGCTGCATCTATAACACAATTTTCAAACATGTGCATCATTTCGTTGTGTTTCAAATTATTATTTTGTCAAACACCTTGTCTTCCCTAGCACTGTTTGTTAAAACCTACTGGAAGTGTTTCCCGGTCGGTTCATTGGTACGTCATTCTCACCAAGTCTCTCTTTCTGCAACCTTGGGATATCGCGTGTTTTCTAAATGTACTTTTAGACATCGTCAGAAATCATGAGTTTCATTGATATATAATGACTTTGCATTGCAAGACCCGCATCCTTTCCAAGTCTCTTCACTATACTGTCACAGTTCATGCATCTGCTCTAATGTGCACACTTCTGATTTCTATTTATAAATACTTTGTTATGAGGTTGCATTTGCCGCCCCAGGAGTATATTGTAGGACTAACGCGTGTGTGATGACAATCCTCTGAAATCTTTCTGACTTTTCTAGATAATCGCTTATAGTTTAGTTCTCTTCTCAGAGGTGAAGCGGTTACTTGTTTAACCGTTTGAACACTTATTGATGGAAGATTTGTAAAAGGTTTGTTAATCGTTCTTTTTTTTCACTAGTTTTTCAATGTTTTAGTTTTGTTTCTGTGCAGCTAAATATAAGAGGTACGTACTTACAATTGATGTTTTGTTAGACAAAGCATCTAAAACACTGACGAATTCAACAGTTGCATTTTAACTCGGATTGATTTTTGTTATTTCGTTTTCGTATTTAGCTAATATATGTGACTGATAAAACCAATTCAAATTGATCTTCATAAAAGATATATATTTATATTCAGACATTAGACAGGCGAAACTGCTAGAAATATGTTATCATTATTGGAACGAAAAATGTCATTCTTGGGGTCTTGTAATCTATTGTTTATAAAACGTGTACTTTTATAAGCTTTGTTGTTTTGTTTGTTTGTGTGTGGTTTAACGTCCTTGCAACAGCCTGGGTCACGTGAGAACGGGTGCCTAGCTAGGACACCGTCTGAAACAGATAGTAGAAAGAAAAGAAAAACGGAAGGAACGATAGGAAACGAATATAAGCTCTGCGGTATCGGTAATATAATATGGTTTACCTGTAAACATCTGTTTTGCAAACGTTAAATTATGTTCACTGTCTTAGTCTCTGATAAGAAGACACATCGATAGCATTATAGGGCGGATAGGAAGTAACCGTATGCGATATTATATAAATAGAAATATAATATCCCCAGTAAAACTAGTGCGTCAGCTGTTTTGTAAAGTCAGTGCTAGGCCCTACAGACTCTAATGAAGACGGGTGTAACATGATATATCAATGATAAATATTAAACCTGATATGATTTTCTATTCTTGTAACTGTCGATTGTTGTAGCCATATAAATGGTAGGTTTAATACATAAGACAACACTACATTAACGTTGATAACGAAACCCTGATAAATTCCTCAGCTGCCGCCAGGAATTAATTTCTGGACAAATTGGTATGGGATTGTGATTTTCTAAAATAATATGTTATCTACCATAATTAAAGTGACATAATATCTACATAACCAGGGAGTTGACAAGAAGTATGTATTAAAATAGCAATCACGGTGAATATGATACGAAAACTCCCTATTGGTCAAAATAAACTCTCGATACCACATTTAAAAAACAAATTCATTACTTTATATATAATGGAATAATGTTGCTCTACTGACTCTGCCATAGTGGTCCCTTATTGCCACGAGTTTAAATGATTGAAATAAAGTATTCCTGTCCCACTTAAGTGAAACATATTTGGTGGGTTTGAATTTCGAAACTCAACAGTGGATGGCCTTCTGTGATACAATGGACTTTTTGACCTGTATCTGTCGGGTGCGATAACTTAATCCCATCATATGTTNTTTGTATGTGTTTGTATGTGTTCTAATGTCTATGTCTATGCTTGTATCACTGTTTATTACTGTGTTTGGAGAAGGCATTCTAATGGTGTGTTGTACATCGTTTTGGATATGTCTGTGGTACGGCTGGACTACTTAGGTCGTTACTGTTGACAGAGTTACCCAGTTGGTTAGAGTGACATTATATTTTCCTTTAAGCTGACATATCGTTCACTAAAAACATAACCTAATTGTTAAACATTTGTAAATGTGTCAAATTGATCGGTCATATTTAGAGTGGTTTACAAGGAACCTCCACTTTTGCTAAAAACAATCCGTTCAGTGATGAACTCCTCTCCGACATAACAGTTGTTAGCGAAAGTGACATTATCAAACTTAAAAAAGAGAAAACTGCATTATGCATTAAAAGGAACATTTGCAAGATTTATTATTGAATTTTATTTTTCTAAATTTCTCGTATCGATCATATTGCAAAAGCAAATTCAACGGCGTCCTATGAGAATTTGACCCCATTATATTTATTCTCAGGGTCATCAGAAGGTCACCGATTTCTAAATGCTAAGTTTGTAATAAGCATAAATTGCAAATGACAACTTCCGGTAGTGAATTTAAATTGATTTTTTTTTTATTTCATAGTTTTTGGGATACTTTTATTATGAAATGTGTCATATCGTTGTGTTTATGTGCCTCTATTTAATAGTAAAATGATCCTCGCAAAGACTTTAGATGTTGCTTTAGGCAATGAAGTTAAGTGACTTGTTTTAGAGAAGGTAGCACTCACCTTTAAAATTTGCGTGGATTTGAAATAACACTTCTGGATATAAACATCTTAATGCCTGGAATGAATGACTTAACAGAAACATACTTAGCTGATATCGGATACCATTGTTCTCGTGTACATTGTAATCCTCCTGACTTAAAGGTAAGACGTTCGCTCAAATAAATAGCTGTATGACCTGAATAGTGAAGTGATAAAACGGTTATTGAATGTCCGGTGTTTGATAAGTCTGTATATCAACCTCACAGCGGCTACATGTTTAATGCACTCTCGGTCCGATGATTACATATTCATTTATACTAGTATCAATCTTACAAGGAGTTGATAATTTATTCTACAAAGCCTCGCAAGTTAAACCAAATATCTTAGTCACTTTGTCATATCTTATTACGAACATATATGAGCGAACAACAGGAGGTGAAATGAAGCATTCTGTTTTATTACAAAACAAATAAGATACGACTCATGTATTACAAAATAAAAAGGATAATACTCAATATGTTTACAGCAATCACTTGGATTCTAACATAGATATCAGATCCCGATGTAGACATTTAAGTAATATTTTGGTCATCATTCAGATATGTTATCCTAATATAGACACATATAAGTACGTTTCGGTCCTTATATGAGCATGTTAGTAACTGTCGGACCTGCCATCTATGTCCCTAGTAAGATTTGGCCCCGTGTAAGCTTTGGCCCCGTGTAAGCTTTGGCCCCGTGTAAGCTTCGGCCCCGTGTAAGCTTCGGCCCTATGAAATAAATCCAGTTACATATCCTATAGAAGTTATACATATTTTAATTGCACTCAATTATGATTTTATATCTGTATGAAAGTGTGAGATTAAAATACAGAACGAAAATTTCGACATAAGTCACAGAAATAGATTCTTAATCAACACTTGTTTAATTATTATTGTTAATAATTTGTGAACCGCTTTGAGACGACCTACGAACTAGGTTGTGGTAAAGCGGTATATAAGAACCTCGAATTATTATTATTTACTTATTTATTGTTTCGATTCGTTAAAAATATTTTACACGAGGTTTTACATTTCCCTAATATTATGCACGTTAAAACAAATGTGAGGATATCTCCTCAGGGGGCACTAACGTGTGTACAACTACCCTTTATTATCATGGGAAGCAAATAGGTAACTGATGTCTCTGTTATCAACAACTTAAACATTGGCACACTTAGAGTTTTGACATAGCATTAAAGTGAGAGTCTGTAAATTAAACATGCACCCATGTATTACGGATCAGCCCGCTACTGTATCGTAAACGACAGTCGAGGACATCGTGGTAGCCATGATACAGTACACCTCAGTGGCGGAATTAAACTTTTTAGAGATTAGAAAATCATTTAAGCATTAAACCTTTAAAATAAACAAGTTAAAGACAATCATTATGCTTAACCGTAAGTGGTGGAACGGACGCACTGTGATAGGGAAAAAAATGTCTGTTTTACGGATTTTAGTGCCTTATATATAGATGCTGTTCGATGGGTTCATACCGTCGTTGTCGCTCGATTTGACTTTATACGAAACAAGAAATAATATTGTAACTACTTTGTAACATCATTTCATTACTAGGGGTTTCAATGCGATATATGCCACTCGTAGTAGTGTTGTGTAGGGTAATTTGTACGAACAGACATACGGTAGATCGAGTTAGATGCTGAGTTATGACTCTAGAGGACACTTTGTTGCTTTTGTTTTGTCCATATTTCATGAGGCATGCCAATCAATTCCCATGTATTTGTCTCACTGGTATTGTTTACTGGCGCTAGCTACCGCTATCGTAATCACCAAACGTGCAGATTTTTATTAAATTATAATTACTATACGAAAACGTACCCGATACCCTTTATGATCCTAACTGCAAACATAGAAAACTGTTGACATAACGTGATAGGAATAAGTGTTAAAGGAAGAACAATCTTATAAAATCATATGGAGTTTAGTAAAAAAAAAAACAACTGTGTAGGGTTATGTACCGAACGGTCCGAACACAAACAAGATCGAGATCTCGTAAACATCTATAACATACCAACACGAAGCCAGCTCTAATTGAAATTAACAACGAGCGAAAATACCCATTGTTTTAGTATCTCTTTTGATACTAATTAAACTTCACATTTATCTTTGACGAGCAATTTAGGAAATAACAAAAATGAAGTGATAATCAAGTGCATTTGGTTGCAAATTGAAGCGGTATTGTATGATTGTTATATACTTTGTTAAATCATTTTTCTTATAGACTTTTATATATGTTATTTGTCAGAGCCTTTCTTACCTCGACTCGTCTAATTTGTGAAGAAGCCATCGTATGAATACTCGAACATTCTCCAGACGTTTAGGCTCTAGCGGAAGTTCATCTGATACTGGTAAAAGGACTTTCTGTCTGTACGGCGTTTTTTCCAAGTTTTCCACATCGTAAGCGCCATTGTTTTCAATATCGCTTAAGTCATTTAAATAATTCTTCTGAGAATTTGAAGATGGAATTTCTGAAATGTCTGAATATGATGTTCTCTTTCCAGCAAAATGGAATCCATTACAACCACACAGATTTCCTCCTCTTCCTCGATTGCAGCTAATTTTACAAAATCTTTCCAGAAATTTCCCATTTCCTGCCGCTGCTAAACACGAGAACACAAGTACAAGAAATATTATCTGTTCACCATGTCTGTATTCGTAAGCCATTTTGTTTTAAATACGCTGTCCGGACCTTTAATCCGAAAACTCTATATTGTTATAGAGTACAAGTACTTGAGACGTAAGATTTGTTTGCCGAACTCAGGGCAAACTGTACCGCACACCTGTCAGCTATATGTGTTTTCAAAATTCCTATGCAGGTACCTTGTTTTTTATGGACCTATACAGAGGTGTATTGTCAAATTCCTGTCCTTTGGAGGGCTAATACACCTCTAAGTATAAGTTATCGACCGAAATTAAACTCTTAAATTAGATTTAAATAATATGAAGATAACTGTGTACAAGTTTGTTATCAAAACATGAAAGTAACGCGGGTTTAAATTCCAGCGTATCCACACACGTATTTATAATGCAAGGTAAAGATACATGAGGTACTACGAGATAGGTCCGCTCAAGTCACAGTCCGTAGTCGCACAAACTTCAGTTGTGAAGAACGTCTCCTCAATGGTCCTGCGGAGTAATATGTTGCAGGCATCTACACCTATAGGTATATATATCATCATCCTGTCGCGGATAGGCAGATAGCGCCCATCCTTTTGATGGGGTTTCGGCGAGCTATTTAATGACACAGACAAGCCGCTTCGGTCGTGACATCAGCACTGTAATCCCCCTTTGCTTGTAATAAAGCGCCTCCTAAGATTCATTTTACTAGATCCGCAGTAAATAATTAATTTTAACAATAGAACATATTCAAAAGAAACAAGCTTAATTAAATATATTTCCGGAACGCATATTTGTATTATGCCGGCATGAAGGGTTATAGAATAATGTAATAATTCGTGATCTTGCAAAATACATCAAATTTCCGGAGTAGTGCGGCCGGCAATTATGATGAAGTTTGACGAGAGATAATAAGCCACGCCCTCTAAATTTATGAACTGGGATATGACTCTCTTGGGATGCGCATGCGTTCTGCTTCACAGGCAGTATTGAAATAATATTATTTTTGTCCATTTGAAATAAAGACATACATGTCGGGTAAATTACAGATGTTACAATACGGTTGATGAAATTCGCCCGGGCATTTACATATTGAAGAGATTAAAATCCGACGTGCGAATGTGGATTGATAAACCGTAATGACTCACAGGTGCGAGGTTGGTTACTTCCTGTTAGCTTACACCCCAAAACACGTTAGCGCTTAATGGTTCCCACTGTTAGCAGCTAAACAAGTCGCTAACTTCAGCTAAGACGAAAAATAATTAAAATGTCTAATACACAGTCAAGTTAATGTCCAACAAAATATGTGGTGCTTTCGTCACATACCATATCAATCAAGATGTAGCTCTTGTCTTATACAATGTCAAACAATATAAGTTCGTGTTTTGTACAATGTCAAACAATATAAGCTCGTGTTTTGTACAATGTCAAACAATATGCAGTGCTGTCCATGTCTTATAAAAAGTCAAACAATGTATTGTTCCTGTCTTATACAAAGTCAAACAATGTGTTGTTTCTGTCTCATACAAAGTCAAACAATGTATTGTTTCTGTCTCATACAAAGTCAAACAATGTGTTGTTTCTGTCTTGTACAAAGTCAAACAATTTGTTGTTTCTGTCTTACACAAAGTCAAACAATTTGTTGTTTCTGTCTTGGACAAAGTCAAACAATTTGTTGTTTCTGTCTTACACAAAGTCAAACAATTTGTTGTTTCTGTCTTGGACAAAGTCAAACAATTTGTTGTTTCTGTCTTACACAAAGTCAAACAATTTGTTGTTTCTGTCTTACACAAAGTCAAACAATGTATTGGTTCTGTCTTATACAAAGTCAAACAATGTGTTGTTTCTGTCTTGTACAATGTCAAACAAGGTGTTGTTTCTGTCCTATAAAATGTCAAACAATGTGTTGTTTCTGTCCTAAAAAATGTCAAACAATATACAGTTCTGTTCATGTCTTATAAAACGTCAAACAATGTGTTGTTTCTGTCTTATACAAAGTCAAAAAATGTATTGTTTCTGTCTTCTACAATGTCAAACAATATAAGCTCGTGTTTTGTACAATGTCAATCAATATACAGTGCTGTCCATGTTTTATAAAACGTCAAACAATGTATTGTTTCTGTCTTCTACAATGTCAAACAATATAAGCTCGTGTTTTGTACAATGTCAATCAATATACAGTGCTGTCCATGTCTTATAAAATGTCAAACAATGTGTTGTTTCTGTCCTATAAAATGTCAAACAATATACAGTTCTGTTCATGTCTTATAAAACGTCAAACAATGTGTTGTTTCTGCCTTATACAAAGTCAAAAAGTGTATTGTTTCTGTCTTATACAATGTCAAACAATATCAGTTCGTGTTTAGTATAATGTCAATCATTATACAGTGCTGTCCATGTCTTATAAAACGTCAAACAATGTGTTGTTCCTGTGTTTTACCATGTCAACAAACGTTTAGTTTATGTCTTATACAATGCCAAACAATGTGTTATTTGTCTTATACAGTGCAAAGCAATATGCTTCATTGGTGTAAAATAAATAAATATATTTACGTACTGATAAAAATACTTGAAACCTTCATTATAAGAATTTCAAAAATAATAAAAGCACAGTTTAATTTCAAATTATTAATGAATACTGTATGTATATTATGAACCCTTCCACTATCCAAAGGAGATTAAGTGTGGCTGTTAAGATTATTGCTAACATCGGGGACTACAAAATTCTCTAGCAGAGATTACCTTTTGAAAGCATCAAGGTTGTATACTCTAAATTAGACTCACAAAACATGCTCCGTTTAAACAAAACATGTGTGCTCGAGAACTATGCCTGTCATATATATTCTTGATTACATGGTGAAAGGAAAATTATACGATGTTTATTAATGTAAGTATAAATGTGAGAGTCACTTACAGGTACACACATATCCGAACAGAATACGTCAAGTTAAACAATTTCGCGATTTGTATAATTCTCACACTTGACCCACGTGACAAAGTGTGGGTGTTCACAGCCATTTTTGTTTGTAACAACAAGCATTACATTTCTAGTTGGCCTTTGGCTTTCGATCCCAATAGAAATGAATCAAATTGGATTTCAATTTACCTAATTACACGGCTGCATTTGCTCTGTAGTTCAAGCCTGAACAAAATAATATGCCAGTGAAAGTGCTTTTAATGGAAATGTAACTCACTTTTGTCAGGGCATACAATTCAATCTTTTAAGGAAATGTAACTCACTTTTGTCAGGGCATATAATTCAAACTTATATCATCGTACGATTTTGAGTTGTTATCTTATAATGTTGCTCTTTCTATTTAATCATATACTTATTTATTTATGTATCCATTCTTACAAGGACACCATACAATTGTCTTATTTTTCTAATGGAAGACACGCTAGACTTTGGAACTATTTTAAATATTGTTGTACAGATAATTTGAATAGTAGCGATGCATAAGATCTATGATCTGACATTATCGACATGTGTTTTATGCTTTAAGCACTCCTATTGTACCTGTTTGCCATGTTAGAGTACTAACCTCATGATCATTACCTCATATATTTTACGAGTGACAAGTTCGTGTTGATTTATGATGCAAGCAGTGAATTAACTATACTTATGACAAACAGAACAATTATATACACGGTAATGATGTACCATTAACTATATATAGATATGTTAGTTAGATATACTCACGCTTCTACCCGAATATAGAAAAAGGACCAATCAACGTTAACATTAATGAAGGTTACAGTGAACATTAATATATCATAGATCATCAATACTTATAAATAAGTGCAGTTTTATTTCTTGCTTCCTATTACGATAGAAATGATACCTAGGAACACCTCATTTAACACACCCATTACGTATGATATTCGGTACATTGTAATGGCATCATTAAAGTACACAGTATTTTATTATATCATCATGATAAACATTATGACACCGACGTAAACACTATGCATTATTGAAAGTTTAT
This sequence comes from Mizuhopecten yessoensis, assembly GCF_002113885.1. Lineage (NCBI taxonomy): Eukaryota > Metazoa > Mollusca > Bivalvia > Pectinida > Pectinidae > Mizuhopecten > Mizuhopecten yessoensis. The sequence goes on from NW_018405184.1 coordinate 322,059, forward strand.
ACTAACGAAATAGTTCCGATATTAAGGGCTTGTTAAAAATAAAAGTAGTAAGATAAAAATATATATCAATGAAGATCATAAAAATGTACTTTACCAATGATGAGTATTTATTAATGTCGCAAAAGTGTGCGATAATTTTCTGGAGTGTCTAAAACATCAATGGTGTACTTTGGAGGTGATTTGAAATACACGAGCAATATTGATTTTGATATATTACACATTATGCTGAATGATAATACTTATAATGATAGACTAGCTTTAAAATTTGATTTGGGTTTGGTATTAACTATTTGTGAACATTTTTAAGGCGTGCTCCCTTAATGCCAACAGAGACAGGTGTTGATTTACGGTCATAGGAGTGTATTGATAAACGGAAATATGAAGTACATCCCTAGTTGAAAATCCAATGTAGGGAGACAGTATCACAATTTCCGCATATTCTAATGTTTAATATTAAATTGATAAATATTGTATGTTTATTATTGACAGAACAGTGTGTTCTCTCAATATTAAAGTATTTTAAAGCAATCCAGGCATTAATTCAGTTTTTTTTTTTTATCAATGACTGAATGAGTCATATGTGTCCATTTTTCTATACTGTAAGTTTTTCAAGAAAGATAACTCTTACATGCAATTACTATGTGTATATATTTTTTTTTATTAAATGTCAATTTTTAATCGTTTATAGATAAATAATTTTACACAATTTCAGCATTTATTAAATTGATATACATTAATGCAATACTAATCTATGTCAGTCTCATTTCTATTTACATTATTTTGCAAAAAAATGTGTCTTTTCATGTCTTTTTTCAAAATTCACTCCTTTTTACATAAATTTCCATTTAAAATCCGTTAAATTCTGACAACCTATATCTTTTTGCGGCAGAAAAAAATCCTCACTTCAAAGCAATATAACTACAACATTTGAAGAAATTCTACTGAAAAATGGTGACACAATCCTATTACCTTAAGAAACAATCGCAAGATGGTTTCAATTCATTTTCATTCGTTGAGTTTCTATTGTAATTTTCCATTTTTAACACTTACAAGCAGTTATATGTTTATTCACTGTTGTTTAAGATAGCAAAATGATTCAGTTCAAGACCAAAACATACAATTCATGTTTTAGCTACATAAAACAATAAATGTTTTTGATACTTCAGAAAAACCATTTTTGCGACTTTCACATTTTAACTTGTACACGCCCTTTTCTTAATTCATCACTGCAAATGTAACCATTCATAACTTGAAACAGTTTTTATACCACATCTTTTGTCGTAAACGTAGGCGAAATTATCGAAATCACATTCATAATTTTGTAGTTTATCTCCTGAACACCAGATATGCTACAAAGCAATTTTCCTTTAGGCCAACACGTAAAAGTCTCCGCCTTAACTACCCACCCTTCTCCTTAACCTCGACTTACGTCAAACGTTATTTATAGAAAATTCATTGATACTAACTGATTTCTTAAGATCACAAACTCGCGACAAAAGTATTTGTCAGGTGTGGTATTACCGTGTTAAGCTAAGGAAGTGATCAAAGAGTCATTTATTTCTCACATGTATGAAGGTGTTACTGTGACGATAACACCTGACAAATGAATGTTTGTTTATCTTTGAGGACAGAATTTAAAACACGAAAGGCTTAATCTAACACATTTGAAGGGGTTAAGATACAGCCACCCTGTGAATAGATTTACATTATGCTGCAATCATCATATATGTGATGATTTACTGGAAACTTGATATACTGATAATATCTCAATCAAAAAACGTTTCTATACATATTATCGTTCACAATGGCTAGAACGTTGACCTTCACCAGTAAATTAGAACATACTAGTTATGATATGAATTAGCGAGCGAATACCTGACCACTGCGTCACGTGGACGGATGACTTTACAAATACTAAGCCTACACAAGCTACCTGTGTCTCCTGTTTACAGAGGTGTATTGCATAGGCTAATCAACACACAAACACAGGATCCCTCTTATTGCTGTCCATGTAATATACTGGACCATTATGGTCCGTGTAATTCCCACCAGGGGACCCACAACTACACTATAACCATGCAGAGCTGGGGCGCCCACGGGGTCCAAGGTCGCCGTCGCGATTGCCTCCGTTACACTTCAAAACTATGTATGACTATTAACCAAACACGTATCGCAGGTGTGTTACATACATAAACAGAAAATACTCAAAACAGATGGACCTAATACCCGGGGGATATGTAGCCTGAAGGTAAAGGTTAACTGTATCTGGTACACGGGCTGGGTCAATAAATTCGGTTATCTTAGTCACGATAGAGTTAGAACCCTCATGTGGTGACTGACCCGAAGCCATAGGAGGAAGAATAACGACCAATGTAGAATGCAATATCAAGTTATCAGGTATAACATGTAATGATAATAGGATATTAGTTATTTTTACCAAGTCGGCGATGTAATGACAATATATAGTTTAATAGGTATGCATTATTTGTAAATAGTATTATATTGTAGTATTTTCAAAGAATCCAATTGTGCAGCTCTCTACAAAATTCTCCTCCGTATTGAAAATGTGAACCGTATTTGACTTGCCTTCAACGAATTAGCTCTATGAGGTATGTCCGTAGGATACGAATTACTTAAAATAGTATATGGGGCAAAGAAGTAATTCCAACAGTGTGGACAAGTTAAGGTTGTCAAATTTTCTGAGCGATCCGCTCCTTTATCAAGACACAGTGAAACAGAACAGTAACATGTACATATAAATCATATTAAAAGAAGACATAACTGATATACTATAATTGAAAATATAGCTATTATATAAAACCAAAAGTCCCCTCGGCTAAAGACAGCCGAAGGCAGCAATTAAGCTGAAAGCATCGCGGATAAGGAACGCTGATAGTCTAAATATCAGAACGCTCGATGGCTCTAAGTGAACTAAGACGACTCGCCCAATGAAACAAACCGACGACCCGCCAAATGAAAACCAAAATCGGAGAAGAATNACAGCCGAAGGCAGCAATTAAGCTGAGAGCATCGCGGATAAGGAACACTGATAGTCTAAATATCATAACGCTCGCTGGCTCTAAGTGAACTAAGACGACTCGCCCAATGAAACAAACCGACGACCCGCCAAATGATAACCAAAATCGGAGAAGAACCCCTCTAGAAAACTCTTTAACTACTTTATATATGTAGAGGACCTATTCTTGCGCAAGATGCACTATCACATAAAGTGAGTCAACTAGAGATAAGCACCAGAAAGAAGGGACGAGATATCAAAAACGTGGAACATGTGCACATGGGAATCTGGCCCGGTAAATGTGAAAAATCTCAATTTCCTATGGGCTGCCCACATCAGTCGCCTCAACATATCTTAACGTTTCCGTATACATCACCGTTAAACCGGTATAACATTTCTATTGGCTCATCTTCAAGAAATTATGACATCAGCTGTGATATCGGCTTGCTGGTAAAATGAAAATGAGTCGTCGCGTAAAAAATGTGGGAAAAGGAATAGCCTTATTTAAATAATTGATCATACAGTTCGCGCTGTCTTGTACATTAATTTGCGTGTTCATGTGGTAGAACATATATAAATCAACATATTTTGTATGTTATGGTGGAATATATAACGAGATAAAGACAGTAACAATAAAACCTAAACGAACGCCGCGCAGGCTTGAGTTTGTTATCTTTCTAAATTGTCATAGCATGGCGATGAACGAAGGGTACCAACTTATCAAGGAAGAAGCAGACATCGACAAGGAAAATAACTTATAAATGATAACACATGTTTACACGAGATTAATTATACCAATCAGTCAAAACATTTGATAGAAAAATTGCTGTAAATTCAGAAAATAAAAAAGATCGAAGATAACTTTGCCCTCTACTAAGGTTATCCACTAAATTTTAGTAAAAGTTTCCTCAGAGAACAATTCAAACATTAAATACGGTATTGCGGAGATAATGAAACTGAAAACAAAATATCAAAACCACATCTAAAGCATGGGGATTTAATCCACAAGGACAGTATTAACGCTTCCCTATCTTACCGCGAGTATCACGATAAGCTAACATATCTCTCCAACGCAACTCTTCCCGTTAGATACCGTTATCACAACGCCTTGTGAAAGTTCATGATGTCATAGAGCAGATATAATCGGAACCTAGATTTTTCATAACATTTAAATCCACATTTCGGGAGTACGGTATCTCACCCTTTAAATAATAATTTTTACATTTTTGTCAAACATCTTTCAAACTTACCGACACAAAATGATGCCATTAGGAATGACAGTCACTGGACACCATTCATAGCTAGAATCAGGGTATCATGACGACTGCACCGTAGAAGAATCCTCTCCAGCAGGACTCCCTGACAACGAAATTAATTCGTAAATAGGGTTCATATATCCTGGAAATTCTGTTACTTACAACAATCTCTGTAGTATCGAATCATAGAATTTAAAATTTGCGCTCCTTAAACATAGATATTTGATGTGGTACTACCGAGGAAAAAGAAAATATTACCTTAACATGTTGTTGGTGATAAAATCAACTTTTCGCACAAAATATAAACCCTCAAAGCACATCTCTTTTCTAGGATGGCTTTTACCTTTCTTTAACGTTGTAAATACAAAGAAACCACTCGATCTCGCTTTAATGAAGTTGGGGCAAATTCAAAGTCTACCACTCGGAATTGAGCTAAAAGTATAGAAAATAGAAATTCAATGAAGCAGGAAATATAGGTCACAGTAATCTACATTTGATATATCCCTGTGCTACTCTTCAAGACTTACCCAAAGATGAAACTGATCGGTTACTTTTTGATTTCCCATAATCTAAAGTAACGATGCGTTTAATTTAGCAAAATCTAAGCAATGTCACTGAACCAAAACATAAGGACACAGTGATCTACATTTGATATATATTTGCAGTACCCTTCGTAACGTATCCATATATATAATTGTATGGATGTTGATTTTCCAACATTAGAATAGTAAAACTAAACACAAAGTTTAACCAACTTTAGTAATGCGGAAAATGTGTCACCGTGAACTACACTTCATAATCCTTAGGATGTATCCAGATAGGAAGTTTGATGCCGTCAAGTTTTAGAATAGTAGTGGAGCAAAGGGCAATGGCTAACCAAGATTTCGTTCAGACTCATTGATCAAACACGTCATGACCCCTTCAGCATATTGTGGGACATAAATAAAGCAAACACAATGTATATGTACAGTCAAATGAAATGAGCAGTGGCCCCATGTTTTACAACATTTTTATCAAGAAACAAGCTCAGAAACAACCTTGTAAATTGAGGTTTTTAATTCTGTGTTTTTATCTTAAATTTCTATTACGCATTATTACGAGATGCTGATTATCGTGGAGTGCTGCGACTGATTGTTACTGTTAATATTTTTTGAGCCTTTTTCAATAGCACTACCAGTTGTTCTATTTTTTATGGTACTAGCAGGATTACTCATGTGTCTCTTCATGTATAAGGCCAATGCTGTTTATCCAAGGTTTAACAAATAGCTTCATAGCCGAGTTTGGCTTCAATACTTCTCTTTTAGTGATACCGCCTTGTTTCCGTTACATTTGTGGAGATATATTAATTTCCTTGAAATTATTTAATTTTGGTAGAAATTGGAAAGTTATAGTTTATATAAATACAAGTTGCATAAATTGAAACCCAGCTGTTATACCGGCTTTGCTAGAGACATAAACGTACTGTAAAAGTCTGACATCTGAACTTAGATGTCTAGGTTTTTGTTTTAATTTTCACACTGTACTTTGAGCTTACCTATTGAGAAACTAATACTATTTAGGAATCACCAAGTCAATTCTATTATTTACAAAACTATCTCAGTTCTCGGTGGTTTTAAGGTGTGAATATAGTTTATAGAAATAAATTTATTTGTGTATTAAGTTTTGTATATAGAACAACAGAATGATCAATTGTGTTTGCTATTGTTAATGACAAAATTTTCCAATTTGTCCTGTGATTGATATTCCATATCATTTAACAACCGAACAGTTTATTTCATCCACAATAAACCTGCAAATAGTTCATTCTCATTGTAATTTCGGCAGCATTTGTATCAGAAAAGCAAACAATATAGCTTTCCTGATTCTTCCATATACATTAATACATCGGATGACAGTGATCACCATGGGACATTCGGATAGTTTCTAATCGATCAACACGGGACGTTTGGATGGTTTCTAATCAACCGAGTGTCCTGTAATGTGGAATGGCGCGCTTTGATGTATCACAACGGGTAGTATTAGTGGCGAGTCAGTCGGGGCAGTTAGAGTTATCAGCATGGTTATTAAGCGCTCATCAAATATTTAAAAAACTACATATATTTTGCAGTTGGCATTTCCATTAGGTCACGCTAAACAAGATATTACGCGTATGGTGTGTTGACATTTTAATCGGTAGGAGTTTCCATTACGTCACATGTACACATGATAAAACTCGTAACACCACTGCTGTAATTTGTAGAAAAAAAATGACACTTCATTTGAATGCAAATTACTCTATGATTTTGCTATAAACCATAGTAGATCCAATGGAAATAAATATTTGCTCCAACGTTTTTTTCTAGGCTTTTCCATGTTCTATTTTGTATCTTTTTCTTCTTCTCCTAATTCCTAGTTCCTTACAGCTCATTTCCATTGTGCAAACGTTTCAAACCGTCAATTGATGACGTAACTTAAAGCAAAAAAAGCGTATACACCCTGGTACACATTCTCCAATTTTCTCAGTGTATGATTTACGCAGTTTAGACAAATTTGGATTTCCAGCGTTTCGGACTCTAGCATCACAGCTGCATGGTGAAGTGCAGTTCAATTTTTGCATACTGTATCTATTAATTAAAAGTGAAGTCCCATGTATATGCATGAGGTTCATCTCTCTGAAAGCAATGGTTTTAGATTATCTCGTTAAATTTTATAAAATAGAAAAATACTCATATGCACATAGCTTCAACGGACGAAATACGAAATCAAATGTTGCCTTAATAAGGAATGAAGAAATGACTAATATTTATTTGAATTAAAGTTTTGTTGGCAATTCACTAGGATTTGTTAAATAAGAAATATATTAAGCAACAGGTCAATGTGATGTTTTAAAGAAATGACATGTTTGATAATGTTTGAGAGAAACTATTCCTCTAGTTTCACACTTAATATTGATATTCGAAACAATACCAGTATTCCATACCATGAAACACTGTGTATCCATCTACCATTAATCATGTTGCCCAACTTCCAAAGCATCATCGGGGGGAAGGCATTCCCTAGGTAAAAAAAATGTATCCAACCATCACTAATGCTGTTTACGGACAATCAAGTGGGTTGGGATATTTGTTTATTCTTCCGAACTGTTGAACCTCAGGTACCAAGTCACCGTTTATTCTGTCGACCGACTTCCAAACAGTATTGAGGAAGGAATATTTTTGCTCTATTTCCCCCCATAGTCAACACTTATCTAGTTGACCGACAACCCACGCGATATTTAGAATAAAGGATTTCTGTTATATTTCTCCCCTTAGTCACCACAGATCCTGTCGACCAACAACCAACACAATATTTAGAAAGAAGGGTTTTTGTTCTATTTCTCCCCTTAGTCACCACAGATCCTGTCGACAAACAACCAACACAATATTTAGGAAGAATGGTTTTTGTTCTATTTCTCCCCTTAGTCAACACAGATCCTGTCGACCAACAACCAACACAATATTTAGGAAGAAGGGTTTTTGTTCAATTTCTCCCCTTAGTCACCACAGATCCTGTCGACAAACAACCAACACAATATTTAGGAAGAATGGTTTTTGTTCTATTTCTCCCCTTAGTCAACACAGATCCTGTCGACAAACAACCAACATAATATTTAGGAAGAAGGGTTTTTGTTCTATTTATCCCCTTAGTCACCACATATACTGTCGAGCGACAACGAGGCATTTATGATGAAGAAGTTCTGTTTTTTAATGCTTATCCAGTTGACCGACATCCCACGCGGTATTTAAAAAGACGGATTTCTTCTCTATTTCCACCCTCAATCACAACTTATCCAGTTGACCGACAACCCACACAGTATTTATGATAAATGTTTACTGGTTTTTCTACCCCTCAGTCACTGCTTATCCAGTTGACCGACAACCCATGCGGAATTTATGATGAAGGATTTTTGCTGCTTTTTCTCTCCCCCTTAGTCACTGCTTATCCAGTTGACCGACATCCCACGCGGAATTTAAAAAGACGGATTTCTTCTTTATTTCAACCCTCAATCACCNTGGTTATCCAGTTGGCCGATACACCACGTAGCATTTTCGTCTTTTTCCAAATGATGACTTCACTTCTTTTTACGATAAAAGTGGGTTAGTCAAGCTTTCTCTACCTGTATACATCTGCAAAGTCAATCTTATCCAAGTGCAAGAAATAAATTTTCATGTTAGTGTGAATTTTAGAAACAAATCTTCAAGAATTTGAATGTGATGTTATTACAGTTTATCTTTATCTTGTAGAAAAATATTTAGTCCCAAGTCGAATTTCTTAAGTGTGTTCCTATAATATGATATGTTAAATCGATAAAACACAATTTGAAAAAACGTCAAAATTAATATAACAAAATGATAAACATGTTCACGTTCGATTCCTACATTATACAACCATCAATCGATCTGACTTTTGTCTTAAAGATTATAACAACGTGACTATAAAAAACTACCCGAGAGTTGCCAATACTTCTCCTCCCGGAACTATTTTGTTTTTCGAAGCAGTATATTTTCCAATTATTGATCATATAGTAAAATCAATAATTATGTGCATTCTGATACACAGAGAGAATAACAAATGGAAAATATATGGAGTGTTACCATAAAAAGTGTTCGATGACTTAACCATCGAAGCTATATAATAATTCATTTTCAGATGTACTTTTTCAAATACATAACTTGTCATTCTTGACATCTTTACGATGGAAAATATATTTACTGCAGCATTATTTCGATCATCTCTATCTCTTTAAATAAACCCGAGGGTTTCTGATGACAAATTCCATACACAAAGCCGATATGAAACATGGAAAGAGACCCTTGGGAAATTTGTCATGTCATCAGCCGAGTTTTATGAAGGATCATTGACAATAAAACATTAATTAATCTATAAATTTACCTGTGAAAATTAATTCTGGTAATATTACCAGAACCGATAGGTGGGAGGTTTATAATTAACCCAAGGGGTTTCCGAACGAAAGAGGCAGTCAAGGGGGTCACGCATGATTAAGCCCCTCCTGTGATTGCCACTGATTATATCAGTTTTTGTTTTTGTTTTTGTTTTTTGTTTAATTGTAATTTACCCAATATAAAGTAGATTCAAGTATTAGATAAGGCAAAAGGCAAATAACATTATGGCCGTATTGAAGGAAAGTTGATCACGTAAGCTGGTGGGTAAGGAAAGTGGTCATGATAATGTTTCCAAATGGACTACAGCATATTGGACATTGCCAGAAACAGTAAGCCTGAAAGCAGTGACAAAATACAAGAATGCTGCATCCGGAACACAGACTTAAACATATATATCAGTTCGATGTTGAACACTTTTTAAACATGTATTCCTCCGTAGCACAACGCTACTGATTACGACCGAATCGTTTACTCTGCCTCTAAAGCGCACCACTTTAATGCATTGTTTACGATTTGACCCGTGTATGTCTTGAAAGGCATGTTAGTCGTCAGGCAGGGGGTTTACATAACATTAATACTCACATTACATATATTGTTATAACGCTTGTTTAGTGACATTCTGTTTTTCTCATACAACTTCACTCACTTCCTGTTTCCGTTTGTCTCATATCTGGTTGTTTAACTTTGGCGGTTCGAGAAAAAGTTTAAGCAATGACGGTGTGGCAACCGTTTTACTGGACAAAACTGCACCACACATTCTCAAGATGACAGTCGGTACTTCAGATTAGTGGTTGGATACATACATGTATATTGTAATCTGTATATGGTTTTAAAAACTCGCACATAAATACAAATCGCAAAGTAATATTAAACATAGAACTATAAAAGTCATTTAACATCATTACTTTTCCGTCTTTGCGTATTGCAGAGTTATCTTCTCTTTAGAGCAGGTATTGATTGTAACGTCATTGGTTTGTATGAGAAAATTACGTCGTTTTCCCAAAGATTGATGACGTTACTCTCACAAACAAATGACGTAACAAACAATACCTGCTCTAAAAAGAAGATAACTCTGCAATACGCAAAGACGGAATAAGTCTGGAATGGTTTTGTTTGTTTAGGGTTTAACGTTCTCGAAACAACCAAGGACATATTATTATCCTCT
>NW_018405184.1:332960-333300 GCF_002113885.1 Mizuhopecten yessoensis
AGGTTTGTACTGTTGTCATAAAAAATATAAAAAATATAAAAATATAAACACGAGTTATTTCACAACAATTATGAAACAAGTAACTTCAACTTAGATTAATCACTCTTGTTGGCCCGGTAGTAGGGAGTAATAATTGTACCTGCTGCCCCCATTGCATGATCGTAAGAGGCGACTAAATTTAGGATCTTGTCTATTCTTTTCTTTCTAAACAACTTTCTTCTTCCTAATGTCACCCTTGACAATGCCTCACTTTTGGCCTTTAGTTGAGCGCTCGCTCCTGTGAGGAAGGCTTTGCGTTCTGTCCCCTGGCCGAGACATAGCAGAGTCTGTAAAAATGGTA
>NW_018405184.1:335083-335366 GCF_002113885.1 Mizuhopecten yessoensis
CATTTACTTTGTCATGGGTCTCTTTGTAATAAGTTCGAAATACGGCTTGGGTTGACTCATGTTTTGACATTAGCATGATCCATTTTATAATACGGGAGTTGATTGGAGACAGCCATTATGTCATAAGGTACCGGAAGAATACTGGGTTTATGAGCTGAATTTTCTCAATGATATGGACGCATTTTAGAGAGCCTTATAGCCGAATACCGATTTCTATATTTACCCTTACATTTTTGGCTGTGTTACAGGATTTAAGTGAGTTGAAAGAAAGTTAGTTTGAGCA